>NC_064293.1:6030799-6255596 GCF_019186545.1 Solanum stenotomum
TTTTTTTTTCTTTTATTTTTTTTTTTTTTCTTTTTTTTTATTTCGTTTCTCTCTCTCTCTAAAAAATAGAACAAATAACATTCAACCGAATGTGTTGTTTGAATCGTCAGATCTCTCTCTGAATTTGATCAGATCTGAATCAGATTTAGGCAATTGTATTCAATGCATTCTAATCGAGATAAAGAGGAAATGGATTCTGGAGGAGAAATTGAAGGTGGCGGGGATGAAAATGAGTTCCCATCAGCTGTTAGGGGACGAAAATACAGTCCGGTGATGGCGCATGATAATGATCGGGCTGTTTTGGAGATGTCCTCTATTGATCCTCGATCTTCATCCTCTCCTTATTCCAAACAAGATCTCAAGTATCTCTCTCACATTTTTAGTTTCATAATCAACTTGCATTTATATTACTAATCCTTCCTTTACCCTTCTATTCATTTGTAGTTTCTCACATTATTTTTCATGATAACATCGCCTTTTGCATACCTACACTAACTATCTTGACTAATCAACATCATAAGAACCAGATAATTCTGCCCTACCAAGGTTTAGGTAGATTAAGAAAATTCACCTAGTATGGCTTTTGGAATCTCCTACCGAATTTTTTCACCCTAGTTCTACTGACTATTGGCCCCCCCACCTTGAGGTTTATAGTTTCACAGTGAGGGTTTTGTATGATCCACAATGAAATTGTGCAATTTTTTTGCACAGCTGACTTTGCTGACAAAGAAAGGAACTTAGGAAAAAGGGACAAATTTTGAGTTAGGCTTACTTCTTGGTAAAGCTTTGAGGTTAATTTTTTATTTATTTTTAATTATGCAGACTTGTTTGAATTGAGGAATATTCATAATTTGACGTGTGATTATTTTAACCTGCCATGGAAGGTTTATGATTTGACTTTGTTTTAAGGATAAATGTCGAGATAGGGTATTAAGTAGAAGTAGTTATTTTGAGTCTATAGAACACCTTCAATGCTATGAGTATTTTTGTTGAGGCTTCAAAAATTGACCAAAGTTTGATGAATAAGTTTGTTCTTCACGGTAGATGTTGTGTGCTGGGAAGGATTTCTATTTGTATCTAGAGATAAATAGAAAATCCAGTTAAAAGGAACCAGGGCCAGCTATAAGGTAAGGCAAGTGAAGCCTTTGCTTTAGGACCCCAAATATTAAATGCCCTAAATATATAAAGTATTATACTATTATATACAATAATAAATTACAAAATAATTAATAAAAGAGTTTATATTTTAATATTTTTCAAAATTTGGTAAAGATTGTACATTTGAGTGAGTAAATAACGATTATCATTCTCTCATTATATTAAATAATATAGTATTTACTTTCTCATCAATTCTAATTCTTCTTTTTCTATGTATAGCCTTTTTTTCGTGTTTATGACGATTTCATTTTCTAATACAATTCAGTTTCACTAAATTAACTATTTCGTTTTATCATATTTAATTGATCCATACATTAGAAAGCAAATCCATATGTTTCACCTTTTAATCTAAGAAATCTCAGAGGCAAGTGTTGGAAGGTCCAAAACTTGATAGATAGTTGGTTCACCCCTATACCTTTTTCCATTTAAATACCATATATTTGTATATGAGAGAGTTCCATACCATGATGAGCTGTTGTGCGCCTAACGTCACACATCGCGTGTTGCGCTCTCACTACCAGATCCAAGCCATGCTAGCTTTTTCTTGTGTCTCATTATTGTATGAATTTTATGAAAAACACTTAAGGGACTTTCAATATATTTTGGCTCTAGGCCACCTAATCTGTGAAAGGAATTGTACTGGATGCTGGCTAACTTGTTGACTATGAATTATGAGACGTCTAGCAGAATCGTTCGGTAAACTTTGAGAAACTGGGTTTGCGAAAGGAGAAAATGTGAGAATTAAAGACAAAGCACCAGTCAACTTTTTCCTTTCTTCTAACATAAAATGTATGGAGACAAAGTTTGAGAAGGAGAAAGTGTAGGACTCTTGGAAGCATTTCTGGCACATAAAAAATGAAGCTTCAAAGTCCGTATCGTGATTATGCATTTTTTTGTTGGGGAAAAAGGGAGATATGGTGCTGTAAATTATCTCTTACCTCTGGGTGGGGTTTGAGGGGGGGGGGGGGGGGNGGGGGGGGGGGGGGGGAGTTTTGAACTCTGTGGTGCCTTATGAGGAACTACATTGATGTTTCTTCTGCTAATTTTTTTTACTGCTACTATACATCCTGGACTGAAACTCCCAAGGCTTAAGGTTCTCTCCATACTGAATCTTGGTAGATGATTCTGTCATTTTGGGGAAAGTACATGGTTATATGACTCCACAGGAAAAAATACCCTCTCACGTGAGCTAAGTCAGTTTATCTGAGTAGGTCCTTTTTTTGCCTATAGGATGAATGATTGTTTCTTTACCTTTTCATGTTGATTAGTAGTGGGAAATATTTTGAATTTGTATTTCTTTCTTGAATGAGTTAACATTCTTTAGTGTCTCAAAACCTTAACAGCTTATAGAGTAGTAAATTCAAATATTCCTTGTGGATTTCTGTAGGATTTTAATATATTGTTTAACTCTTGTGGCTGAGATACGGGAGTGAGGCGTGAGCTGTGGATTTTTTTTAATCAGATTCTTCAATACTCAGAATTCTTGTTGAAGAGAATAGTAAATAAAAGTATGCGCTCTCTAACAACATAAGATTTTAGATGAGATGGTCACACACTTTGACATGGTATCGGAGCAAGTAAAGGTCGTGGGTTCTAGTTTCATTTCTACCCATTATCAAAAAGAAGTTACACGTGCTTGGCCTATGGAAAGAATCAGGCTCGCTCACGAAGGGGCGTGTGGGAGAGAATAATTATATAAATGAAAGTGCATTCTCTATAACGATTTAAGCTTTTAAATGAGATGGTCATATACTTCAACACTTATTATCTCAAAGTTGGATATATTGTAATGTCAATATTCCCTCTTTTTTTTGCTCTAAGTGTTCAAGAATTTTGCTGTTCTTACATTATAATTTTTATGCATTATTCTGATTTACACAAATTTTATCAGGAAAGTTAAAGTGAATATGCAATCAGATGTGGCTTCCGAAGGTTCAATGCCCAATCACAGTGTCAACGGTCCTCAAAGAGAATCCAAACTGGAACTGTTTGGCTTTGATTCTCTTGTAAATATTCTAGGTCTCAAGAGGTAAGAGGTAAACATTCTGTCGTCCTTTACATTTTATTCTTTCTTGCCTACAAATCTTTTATCTTCTATTAGATATATATGATAAATACATCTTCAACCTGTTCCAGTTTGAGGTGTGGTTGATTGATTGATTTAGCTTTACTTCCATTCTTCTCTCTCTCTCTCTTTCTCTTTCTCTCTCTCTCTCTCTCACACACGCACTCACTTTTCCCCAAGAACTGCCTAAAAACTGTAGCACCGTGAACAACATTGGAGAATAATGGAGTTTTTCTGTTGGTTGGGTCTTAGCTTGGAGATAATTTTGAATGTTGTAAGACTTGATACATGCCCCTATAAACTTATCATTTTGTGTTTTCAAGACTATCATTTTCAAATTCAACTTTCCTTTTCAGTATTTGATATTTGGTTAATATTATGCTTCTAATTAATCTTGCTATTTCAGCATGACAGGTGATCAAATTCAAGCGCCACCTAGTCCGAGAGATGGTGGAGATGTGTCTATTGCTCTTGAGCGGCCCAGGGTACTGTGATAGGTTCTTAATCATTCGTTCTATTTTCCTGAAGTTTTATGTTATAACCAGTGACACTTCATTTTGGTTTAATTGGAAGGGAAGAGAATGGGGAGGAAAACATATAAATCTATTTCTATAGCTAAATTATCTAACCTACCTACAGTGATTTGGTACAGCCAGAAGAGGAGTAAAAGAGTGCTCCTTTTTGTCCATTTCTTGAGAGACTGGAAAAATTGACATGGATGGGTAGCATACTCCATTTTAAGTCTCTCTACCCTTTTGCTTCCTAACCAAAAGAAGGAACTAGCCCTTCTCTTTTCTTCTATTCTTCTCCTATATCTGATCCTCTCTGAACTCCGACGAAACATGTAACATGCTTTCAAGGGAGAGTCTCCCATGTAATTCTCCTTTCTTTCATGGTCTTTGTTGTCATATCCTATGGCTTCCTCTCTCTTTTTGGGTAGGGTGATGGGGAGTGGTTAAAGAAATATATGGTCTGCATCTTTGAATAAATGCTGAACAGTGGGCAAGAAGGTGGCTAAAGGGTTGAGTGAAGTTATAAGAAGACAAAAGTGTAGAAAAACTTACTTTAAAGTATATGCATTGTATGTTAACATATTGTTGATTAATTATTAGTGATAAATCATCATTGCATGCTCAAGCTCACTTTGAAGTTTAAACAAATCATCGCCATCTTACACCATTCCAAATTGTCAATGCCTTTTTGTTAAGGTTCCTATTGGTCAACAATTTGTTATAAATACTAGGTAATTATCTTTGAAGGCTGTATCTGATCTAGTTTTAGATTTAGAGGAGGCTGCTGGATCACCATTTTCCCTCTCCTGCTCTTCTTTGCAAGAGTGAATGGAAGAAAAAGTAGATCCATGGAACTTGTTGTCATATTCATGTATTCCTTGACACTTTAATATGGCGCTTATCATACTACTTTAGTAGAATACCGTTCTTGATAATAAAGCTGAGATCTTCAGATTTTAAAGTTTTATTGTCTCAAAAATAAAATGTTAGCAGACAGAATACATATCAGAATATTCAAAAAAAGTTGAAGCATAAGAGATCCTCACTAAAAAAATTGTAAGATCTATTGGTGTCCGTCGACAGATTTTCTGTACTCACTATCTCAGTTTTACTCATAATTTGTGCAAGATAAGATGAATCTGAATTGTGTAGTTGTGTTATTAATTATCCATAATGTGGTAAAGTGAGAGTGTATGTATTCTTAAGTGGCTGCCTGAAATACATAATCAACAGTTAAGTTGGCTGTTGGTTGCTCCCCTCTCCCCTTCATTCCCCCTTTAGTTTACAACTTCATTTAATGAGGTTTGTTCTCAGTTTTATTTGTGATCAGCATGGAAGAGTGTGAGGGATATTGTTGTATTCTTCTTTAGTTACTTGTTTGGTTTCTCCTACTTTTATTGTAATTTGGTTTACAATCAATTTTCACAATTACAGACCTTCGTTGGGCTTAAATGAAGAAGTGAAGATTCATATTGACCACAACGTGTTTGTGACTGAGGCTTAGTTGTAGTTGTAGTTGTGCATTCATCAGAACTTGTACTTTTGAGATTTGATATTCATCGATCACAACTTGCAGCTTGCATGTATTGCTGAATCATGTAATTCTGTAGTGATGGGTTGCTCAATGAAGCTTTGGATGCCTTTCTGATTGTCTCTTTCTGTGAATGCTGTTGTAGCCTACTGCTGTCAAGTCTGGGACATTGATGGGTGTCTTCGTGCCATGCTTGCAAAATATTATGGGAATCATCTACTATATCAGATTTTCTTGGTATGTTTCATCGTATCCATTCCTTTATGTATTCTCTTCGGATTCTTTTTGTGGACCAGATTTATAATGCTGTAGCTATCAAAAGGTGATCAAGTTGCGTTTCCTTAAATCTGCATTTTAAGGACTATGGTCAACATTCTAGATGTGGATAATTTCCTTTCATTTCCAACACTTCGGCATTTGTTATTCCCGCGTTCTATAAATTCCCGCATTGATTGTTATGTTGAGTGAGTAAATTGTAAAGCAGATTACACTATGTTCCCTATGTTAGTTATGATTTAGTGGTCTACTCACGTCACAAGTATGGGTTGATATTGATATTTTAATCTGCTTTTGTGAGGTACTCAAAGTGAGCCGATCTTCCTTCTATCTCTGGTATTCTCCTGTTACAGAACTTGTTAGGTAGCTGTTAGAATAGGAATAGGATTGTACATTATATTTTTTTATCCAATGTAGTGTCTATAAATAGGCTCAATGTATTAGTGTAGTTTATATATCTTAATCTATGTTGCTCAGACTTGGGTGTGGGTGTCTGAAACGGGTGCGAATCTGAGAGTCAGATTCGGCAAAATCTAAATTTTAAGATTAGGGGGTATGAATCCTTGTATGGATAAGAGTGCAGGGATTTGGCTAAAAATTCAACATTATAAAAATAGAGTAATAAAGATATTTTAAATTTGAGAATATTTTGTAGAATTCAATCTTTTTTTCTCTTGTTCGTAAAGTGATATGTAAGAGACAAATTTTGAGTCAAATGTGACATTAGTTATCCTAGTCTTATCTCCTAACCAATTATAAAGCTAAAAATTTATGTGTAGATGATACATATTGAGATTTGTTGTCCCAGTCATTGATTGATTTTTACGCTACAAACTAGTCCAACAAGTGCAGAATACTAATTATACAAAGAGTAGGCCCATGAAAGGTAAAATGTCAGTAGAAGTGGTTAGGCCCAAATGTTGAAATAATTTTAGTTGCAACATGCAGGCCCATATAAATCTCTAAAAACCCCTATTTTCATATATTCTATTTCATCTCACACGCCACCGCCTCTACGAAATTCACCAAAACCTCAACCCTAGCTCACCTACTCCCTCTTTGCCAAAATGCAGCTGACATTCTATCCTTTTAGAATAAGAATAGGTTTATACAATCCTACTAGAATAGAAATAGGTTTATACAATCCTATTAGAATAGGAATAGGTTTATACAATCCTATTAGAATAGGAATAGAAATAGAAATAGAAATAGGAATACTAAATAGTATCCTACTTAGTAAAGGATTGTATTGTAGTATCTATAAATAGGGTCTCAATGTAATAATGTAAACAAGAACAATTCAATAATATTATTTTCCAATATTTCTCACATGGTATCAGAGCCTCTATGATCTTGGTAAACAATCAAAGAGCTTCCGCTGCCGGCAAGCGGATATTATCCATATATGCCTCCCGTCCGGCCAACGATTATGTTAGCATAAGTTGGGTCACCATGTATCTTTCTGGTGACTATTTTCTCATATCTGATTTGTGTAGTACCGTGCCATCATTCCGGTGACTACTTTTCATTTTTTATTTGTGTAGCACCGTGCCATCATTCCGGTGACTACTTTTTCATGATTAATTTGTGTAGCACCGTGCCATCATTTCAGTGACTACTTTCTCATATCTGATTTGTGTAGCACCGTGCCATCATTCCGCTGACTACTTTTTTAATATCCTATATGTGTAGCACCGTGTGATATTTCCGGTGACTATTTTTTCATATTTAATTTGTGTAGCACCGTGCCATCCTTCCGGTGACTACCTTTTTTTGCATATCTGATTTGCGTAGCACCGTGCATCTCTCCGGACTACTTTTCATATTTAATTTGTGTAGTACTGTGGATTTTTTCGAACTACTTTTTCATATCTGAGTTGCATAGCATCATGTGTCTTTTCAATGACTCCTCAGATTTGATTTGCATAGTTCCATTCGTCTTTCCGGTGACTCCTCAAATCTGATTTGCATAGGGTTGTGCCATCATTCCAACCCTATCCGTTTCTTTTTCAGTAGGATCGTGCCATCATTCCGACCCTACCCATATTATTTCTCTTTTTCAATGGGGTCGTTCCATCAATTCAAACTATCCTATATAATTTTTATTTTCTAGTTGGGTCGTGACATCATTCCGACCCTACCAATATAATATTATTTGTTAGATTGTGACCACTTTTAGCCATCAAATCTAATACTCCGGCATATGAGCATGTTCCGGCCAGTTTTTTGGTGACTTTCTTGTTTAATATTGACTCGTTCTATTGATTCCAACATGATCCATATACTTTCTACTAGATTTTGAGCACTTACAACGACCATTGCATTGTGAAGACGTCTATATGGAGCAACCACCTAATTTTGTTGCTCAGGGGGAGTTTAGTTGCCTTGTATGTTGATTACGTAAGTCTCTATGGTCTGAAACAATCTTTGCAAGCTTGGTTTGGGAAGTTCCAACACTGTAATTTTATCGCTCTGTGTTTTATCGACATTATGCATCAAATTCAGTATTTCATGAGAAGCCCAAACACATTGAGATTGATTGTCAATTTTGTGAAGTCGGTTGATCAACTTGCAGATATCTCACCAAGCCCCTCATCGGTCCTTGTGTTAATTACATTTGTAACAAGCTAGGTACATGAATTGTATGCACTAGCTTGAGGGGAGTGTTAAAATAGGAATAGGTTTATACAATCCTATTAGAATAGGAATATAAATAGAAATAGGATTACTAAATAGTATCCTACTTAGTAAAGGATTGTATTGTACTGTCTATAAATAGGGTCTCAATGTAATAATGCAAACAACAACAATTCAATAATATTATTTTCCAATATTTCTCACAGATCCATCTTAGATTGTCAATGTTTTCGTCTGAGTCGTTAGAGATGAAGTTGGAGCGGCAAGTCACTCGCTCCCAAAATCTATCCACTCAGCCTTTTCCTAAATTTGTTCTTGACTCTGGTCAAAGTATCCTTATAGGATTGACCGAATCTGACATACCCCGCACCCACCCCAGTGTCGCGTCGAGACAGGTTCAACAACAAAATTGAAGAGTCCGCGCAACATAGATCTTAATAATATTTTTCTGTGCTTTCTCACATGGTATTAGATCATTGGTAAGAAACATCTGGAAAATACAGTCACACAATCTCGTGCGCATTTCGGGCGACTATACAACTGATGTTTGCGTCATCTCATCTTTCTCTTTGATATATACGAAAACTAATAGTGCCATCACACTCGTGAATGTCTGGTGGGAATCCCACTCAGCTCTTCCGGCATCTAGCGATTCATGTGCCGGCACACGCTAGTAACAACACAGTGGTGCGTCTGTCTCACATGCCGACATGTGAGCTTTTGATTCTGGCCACTTCCTTGAAAGGTTTTTTTTCCTGTCGAGGTGGCGCAGCAATTCCGAGCTCACCCATACAATTTTCATAGAATTCCAATCACTTTCATTTTTTCTAGCAAGTTTTCCAACGATATCCAACCTTGTTTCAGCTTCTGGCCTTCTGTTTCTTGGCTGAAACTTGGTGTTTTCCTCTTTGGTCAGATTCTCTTGAAGTTTCGAGCCATGTCCTCGGGATTTGATAATCTTAATTCCAAAAATACGAGAATCAAAAGTTCAAGTCATATGATTACTTCCAAACCATTCATGGGGAATTCAAACTATTTAGCTTGGTCTTTCTCGATTGTGGTGCAAGGGGCAGGTGTTCAAGTTCACTTAAAGAAAAAGGCTGGTGAGTTAGATGGAAAGACCAAAACACAATGAAAGAAGGTTGACACTCAAGTATGTAGTATCTTGTGGCGATCTATTGATTTCAAATTGATGTTCTTGTTATGTCCATTGCAAACATGTTCAATTTGGGAAAAGGTTTGTGCTTTATCTACTAATGATGGATCTCGATTTTATGATGTGATATTTTAGATGACAAACCTAAATAAAAATGAATTAGATGTTTACTTACTTAGGATAGGTACATACAGTTATGGAGGAATTTGAGAGGTTGATATAGTTACTACGAAAGTTGAAAAACTATAAGAGCAAAGACATACATTGTTTTGGACCTCCTACCGACCTTGATTCAGTGCATGGTCATATTTTGGCTAGTCCTACAATTGATAATTATTCTCTCGTTTACTTCGCCTCACGCCTCTTAATCTCACTGTGGTCTCATCAACAACTGCCAACTCCACTATTCTCGCATCTCAAATCACAGAAAATCAAGCATCTCAATCCACAGAGGATTGACGAGGAGGTTGTTTGGAAGATCTCGATGTAAGTGTAGTTATTATAATGGGCTAGGACATACTCGTTACGTATGCATTCTCTTTGCATGGTTGACCAGCCAAGAATGCTCATATTGCTCAGATTAACACCACAAGTAATCAAGGGTTCTCTTTATTTGAAGGGGAATATAAGGATTTCCTTTCGTATCGAGCAAGTAAGCAAATATCTTAACAAGTACGCTCAATTGCTTATCCTGATACTTCTTTGGATTCTATTGCAAGTGATTCTTTTACTTGTGTTTCACAATCTAGTACCCTTGGACCGTGGGTCATGAACTTAGAAGCTTCTGATCATATTTTTGGTAATAAATCACTATTGTCAAATATTGTTTATTTACAGTCTCTTTGTGCTGTTACTTTTAGCCAATCAGGGCCAAACAAAAGCAAAAGGAGTTGGACAAGCTAATCCCCTTTCGTCTATCACTCTAACCTTTATTCTTTATGTCCTTGGTTGTCCTTTTAATCTTGCATCAATCAATCATTTTGACTCATGCCTAATTGTGTTATAATATTTCTTGGCGATTCTTTTGTTATGCAGTATCGCAGTATGGGACATACGATTGGCGCAAAACATGAATCACAAGGCCTCTACTATCTTACCTCTTCTAATTCTTCCGGAACATGTCCAATTACATATCCTCCCGTTTTAATTCACAGTCGTTTGGGGCATCCGAGTTTATGCAATCGACAAAAAATTGTACCTAGATTGTCTAGTTTGTCCACATTAGATTGTGAGTCGTGTCAACTTAAGAAACATACCCACACTACATTTCCATGTAGTGTTGCCATTTGTCTCGAGTCTATCTTTTCATTGGTTCATTCTGATATTTGGGGATCTAGTAGAATCAATTCAACCTTAGAATTTTGTTATTTTGTTAGTTTCATTGATGAATACTCCAGATGTACTTGGATTTTTTCAATGAAAGATTAGAGTTGTTTTCTATATTCAAGAGTTTCTATGTCGAAATACAAAATAGAGAAATTTTTAGTTGGGAGCCATTCTTTTGCAGCTGTTTATATTCGTACTTTCTGAAGTGATAATGCCTTAGAATACTTATCCTCCCAATTTCAATAGTTTATGACACCAAGGAATTATTAGTCAAATATTGTGGCCACACATCTCTTAGCAGAATGGGGTAGCAAAGAAAAAAATAAGCACCTCATTGATACTGCTGATACTCTTCTCATTCAATCCCATGTTTCAGTGCGTTTATGGGGAGATGCAGTTCTCACATCTTGCTATTTAATTAATCGGATGCCATTATTTTCCATTCAGAATTAGATTCCTTATTCAATATTGTTTTCGCAGTCATCTGTATACTCTCTTCCCCTCTTGTCATTGGGAGCACATGTTTTGTTCATAATTAGCCTTTGCAAAAGATAAATTAGCCTCTCGTGCTCTCAAATATGTATTATTGGCTATTCTCAGGTTCAAAAAGGATATTGTTGCTACTCACCTAATCTTCCTTGGTTCTTTATGTCAATTGATGTCACATTTTGAGTCTTGACTTTACATTTTTTTATCATCCAAATATCTTTGAGGTATTACCTATACCAATTTATGAGGAATGTATGGTTACTTCAATATCTCCAGCCATAGTACTACCACTTCTGACTTATCGTTGTCTGCGTACAACATCAGTCCTGAATGATTTATGTCCTGCGTCAGACCCTGCACCTACTGCGGACCCTCGACCTATCACAAACTTGTCTTCTCCTAGTCAATGAATTGCACTTCGGAAAGGTGTGCAATCCACTCGAATACTAACCCCATTACCCTTTTAAGTTATCATCACCCCATTATGCCTTTGTATTATTTTCAGCCCCAAGTCTACACATGAAATACTTTCTCATCCATGATAACAACTATGATTGATAAGATATCTGTTTTACATGTGAGTTGTACTTGAGAGCTAGTTCCTCTTTCTTTGGGTAAATCTACTCTACTGTTGGTTGTTGTTGGGTTTATGCGGCCTTGTTGCAAAGGGGTATAGTCAGATATTTGAGCTTGATTGCACTGCTAATTTCTCTCCCATAGCTGAAATAACATCTGTATGTTTTTTTCTATCCGTGACTGATGTCCACCATTGACCTCTTTGGTAGTTAGACATTAAGAATGAGACATTGAGGATGAAGTTTTCATGGAGCATCTAGCTGGTTTTGTTGCTTAGAGGGAGTCTAGTAGTCTTGTATGTCGATTGTGCTGGTCACTATGTGGTCTGAAACATCCTCCTCGAGTATGGTTTGGAAAGTTAAAACACAACAATTCGAGAGTTTGTCATGACTCATAGTGAAGTCGATCACTGTATTTTATTTGCATTTTGCTCCAAATTTGTGTATTTATTTGGTGGCTTATGTTAACAATATCGTTATCACTGGCAATGACAAGGATGATATCCCTAATTTAAAGCAACATCTCTTTCAACATTTCAAGACTCAAGACCTTAGTAAAATGAAGTATTTTCTAAGTATTGAGGTTGCTTAGTCCAGATCAGGTATTATTGTTTTACCATGAAAGTATGTCTTAGACATTCTTGAGGAGACGAGATTGATGGGATGTTGACCCATTGACACTTCTATGGATAAACTCATGCTAGGAGTAGGACAGAGGAGCCACTCAGTGATCCTAAAAGGTATAGGCGTCTGGTTGGTAAGTTTAATAATCTCACAGTGACTTGACCTGGGATTTGTTTTCTCGTGAATGCTGTAAGTTTGTGAATTCTCCCAATGATAGTCATTGAGATGTAGTTGTCTGCATTCGGTGATATATAAAGTCAACTCCAAGTAAAGGACTACTCTTTGAGGAGCTAGACCAATGAGAAGATCATTGATTGATTGGGCAAGATCACCTTCTGATATATGTTTACATCTGGATATTGTGTTTTAGGAAGTAATTTGGTATCATGGAGGAGTAAGAAACAAAAAGTGGTTACTCAATCTACGTCAGAAGCAAAATATCGAGCAATGATTGTAGCAATGTGTGCGCTAGTTTAAATCAAATAGTTGCTCAGAGAATTGAAATTTGGAGAAGTTAGTCAAATGGAACTTCAGTGTGATAATCAAGCGACCTTTCATATTGCATCAATCTGGTGTTTCATGAGAGGACTAAACATATTGAGATTGGCTATCACTTTATCAGAGAAAAGATACCCTCGAGATATTGTTACAAAGTTTGTGAAGTCAAGTGATCAATTTGCAGATATTTTCACCTAACTGGTCCTCGTATTAGAGCCTGTTTGGATTGACTTTTTATTTTTGACTTATAAGCCAAAAGGCAAAAGTTAGGATTTTTAACTTATTGACATTTGGCTTATTTTTAGCATTTTAGCTTTAAACCTGAGTGCTTATAAGCACTTTTTTTAACTTACCCAACACTCCAAAAGTACTTAAAAGTCATTTTAGCTTAAATGGACTTGGTACATATGACTTATATGTGTCAGCTTGAGGGAGAGTGTTATAATAGGTATAGGATTGTACATAGTATTCGTACATGAAAATGATTGTAGTGTAGTGTCTATAAATTGAGCTCACTGTAATAATGTAGTTTATGTATCTTAATAATATTTTTCTGTGCTTTCTCCCTACAGCGTAATCAGAGAAAGTAGGAAGAAGTAGAAAAGGACACTGTGGGAAAAAGGAGTAATAGGAAAGATGCAATAATGTGGGGTTGGGGGAGTTGAACAAGTATCTATTTGTGTGTTAGTCACGTCATATCATTTTATATTTGACATGTTGTGATGCTTTGTTTTCTTCTATGCTGTAGGATTGTTGGTATGGCTGGGATTGGTGAGTCATTGTTACTCGTCGCTTTCTGTGGATCTTGTACTTTCCTGACCACAATATCATTAAGTGCTATTGCCACCAATGGTGCCATGAAGGTGAGAAAAAGTTGCTCATCAGTCATTGAATGAAGACAAAGGAGATAGCTTCTTGCTTTCCTATATCAGACATGCATTTTCTTTTTTCCCGAGTAGCTTAGATGGTCAATGATATCATTTGTTTTCTCAAAATTAGGGCGGAGGGCCTTACTATCTCATTGGTCGTGCTTTGGGTCCAGAAGTTGGTGTCAGCATTGGATTGTGTTTTTTTCTTGGAAATGCAGTTGCTGGAGCAATGTGAGTATACAATC
Organism: Solanum stenotomum; assembly: GCF_019186545.1. NCBI lineage: Eukaryota > Viridiplantae > Streptophyta > Magnoliopsida > Solanales > Solanaceae > Solanum > Solanum stenotomum. The sequence goes on from NC_064293.1 coordinate 6,044,761, forward strand.
TGACCTTTTGTGTTAATTGCTACTCACTTGGTGAATGTAGCAAAGGAGGCTACATTGCTTTCATTATCTGACACTACTAGCAAATGAGGTTACATTACTTTCATCATTTGGCACTATCTATAAGTTTGAGTTAATGTTGCTATTACGTATCTGTCTTACAGGTATGTATTGGGAGCTGTGGAAACCTTCCTTGATGCTGTACCAGCTGCTGGAATTCTTAGAGGTATTTCTTGAGTGAGATTGTCACAATTGATTTATTGGCTAGAATTTAATGTTTTGAAAAGACTGCAAATCATAATTTTGCTATGAATGCTCCTTGGATCTTGTCTTTTTTATAGGAGTAATTCTTTTTTGTGTCTACTTGTATGGACATGTTTGATGGTAATCTGTTCTCTTCCTTGGTTATATGGATCATTATTTTCAATGAGTACATTTTTGTTGATGCTTTACTGGGTAATACATTATTTTGTCAAAATCATTTGTATTTCTGAATTTTACTTTGTCATTTATGCAGAAACTGTCACAAGAGTTAATGGTACAGATATTGCGGAGCCCATTACAAGGCCAAGTTTGCACGACCTGCAAATTTATGGGATTGTCGTGACTATTCTTCTCTGCTTCATAGTTTTTGGTGGTGTAAAAATTATTAATCGTGTCGCACCGGCATTCCTTGTACCTGTTGTATTCTCATTGGTGTGCATATTCTCTGGCATTCTTTTGGCAAGGAATGATCGTCCAGCAGGTTTATTGTTTATGCCTACTTTTTTTTTTCGAAATTGTTTTGAAAGCTATGTGTGAAGTGTTCTGCTACTTAGAAGTTGATCGTACACGCTTAAAAGTTAAGATATATGAAGAAAAGCTTGTTTGACAGTGTTAAGGTTAAATCTTGTTGCTCTTTCTTAGTAGAATGCTGTCGACCAATTCATTTGTTCTGGCCTTGAGAAGAGTGGAAACTTATTGCTATTGCTAAGCTAGTCTGTAATAATAAATCTCAATTGATATCTCAACCTCTGCAATTTCCAGCATTTGTATTGCTTCATAGTGGCCCTTAGAACCTTACTGCTTTGAGAAAAGGCCCAAAATGGGCCTCAAGATTCGGACTTCCACTCAAAATAGTCCCCATCCTTTGAGGTGGAGCACTAATAATCCTCCATCTTTCAAAAAATGGAGCAGATGTAGTGCTAGGTAACTGATACCGTCTATAACTAACAGAATGCCTCATGTCCCTTTAAAGTTCACGTTCTCTGAAATAAAAGCTGATTGCTCTGCTCTTCTGAGTTGCTCTTTTTTTCTGCACTCTGTTGATTACTTCTTAAGTTTTAACTTTTTGAAGCTCTTTCAGACAATGGTTTCATCAACTTTAAACAGTCACCCCTTTCTTTTCTCACCTACCACATTCCCATGTGACTGTTAAAAGCATATTCTAGTCTTCAGAATTTATCTCGGATTCGGCAGTGATAGAAGCTCGTAATTGCAATTCGTAGCTCACTGCACACCATCATCATGTTGTATACTCACCACCTTCTTCTTGTTTATATTATTAGTCATCTCAGTTGTGCAATTCCACTCTCTTCCTGTTTTTTTCTTTCACTAGTACAAAAAAGGGAAATTAGGACAAGAAGAACATGTCAAATACACTGAAGACTCTCTTCCTGTAAATTAAAAAGAAAAATACTTAAAGGACAAGAAGAACATGTCAAACACACTGAATATTTATGTCCATTTAAAGCTTCCCAACTACTCATACAGGGAAGAAAAGGCAACAGCTGAATCCGTTGCTGATGCCATTGCTGATAACAGATCTGGGTTGGTTCACCTTCCATGGACCGGAAGTATTCTGTTTGTTTTAGTTGGAAAAAAATATCCAGGACTAAATGTGTTCCAGTTTTGGAAAGATGGAGGACTATTAGTGCTCCAACTCAAAGAATAGGGACTATTTTTTTTGAGACAAGTAACAATTTTATTCAGTAAAAACTTAACCACCCCAGAAAAAGTTGCTAAGTTGGAAACTTTACAAGCATCAAAAGTGTGAACCCTATGCAATTATACATTGCCGATTCTATACTAACTCTCGTACTTCCCCCCTCATATTCCGTTTACACCAAAAAAGGAACAAGCTAAGACAATTCATCCTAATTTTCTGGATAGAACTGCTAGTGCCTTCAAGATGTCTACCATTCATCTCTTTCCACACTGTCCACCAAATGCAAGCAAGAATGATCTTCCATCAGTCCTCCTCCCCACCTCTATTCTCAATACCCCACCAATTGTTCAGCAGTGCCAAAGTAGAACTAGGTATTACCCAAGTTATTCTGGAATACAAAAGAACATGTGCCACAGGTTTATAGTGGTCCTGCAGTGTTGCCTGTTCACACAAAAGACATCTTGAACAAATCTGAAGACCTTTTCTTTGTAGCTTCTCTTGAGTTAGGCAAGCTTTCCTAATCACCAACCAAACAAAGAATGGCACCTTTATAGGTATATTTACTTTCCAGGCTTTTTTCCAAGGACAATTCTCCTTTACAGGATGTCTTTGATTCAACTGCCAATTCACTGACTTTACTAAGAAGGCCCCTATACTGTTTAGTTTCCATCTGAGTCTGTCTGTAGAATCCGTGCATCCACTAAAAGTTCCCAATATCTGAAGCAGTGTGACGAAACTCTCTACTTCCCCGTCATTAAGAGCTCTTCTAAAGATTAGATTCCACCCTTGTTGACTCCACATTTGGTTGATCATGTCATATTGTTGGAGACTTGTAGAATAAAGAACGGGATACATAGACTTCAGATTGCTCTGTGCAATCCAATGATCAGCCCAAAAATCAGTTTTTCTTCCATCAACCACAATAATCTCCACATTTTCCAGTAGTCTTGCCTTTGGTTTCTGATAGTTCTCCACACACTGCTACCATAGGGGCTATTAACTTCATTTGTGGTCCACTGGTTCAACATCCCATATTTCTGGGATATGAAATTCCTCCAAAGTGCATTGTCTTCATTATTGAACCTCCAAAGCCATTTTTGTAGCATACTTCTATTATGCAGTCTCAGGTTCTTTATGCCCAAACTGCCATGTTTTTTGCTCAAGGTTATAGCTTCCCATTTTACTAGATTGCTGCTTTTCTTCTCTTTGTTGCCTTGCCAAAGAAAGTCTCTTCTCAATCTGCCAATTCTTTTTTTGACTTCTTTGGGTAATGGAAAGATAGGCATTATGTAAGTTGGAAGAGCATCTGAAACTGAATTAATGAGAGTCAGTCTCCCACCTAGGGAAAGATACTAAATTTCCACCTTAACATTTTTTTGTCAGACCTTTCTATAACCTCATTCCATATTGCTGCAGAACAGTTTTTAGCCCCCAAGGGCATCCCCAAATAAATTGTTGGAAGAGCTCCCACCTAACAACCAAGGTTACTTGCCAGAGATAGCAAATTTCGAACATTGTTGACCGTTTAAAGAAAGCTTTTTTGTCAGGTAACATGTAAACCTGACAAAGCTTTAAAATAGTTAGGATGGATCTGAGATGTCTGATAGGTACCACATCAGCTTCACAAATACTAGAGAGTCAACGGCATACAAAAGATGATATATTTCCATTCCTTTAATGGCTTTTGGTTGAGATCCAAAGCCTATGATCCACCCATTCAACCGTGTGATCTTAATCATATGATTAAGTCCTTCCATGACTATCAAGAATAGAAAAGGTGATAAAGGATCACCTTGTCTAAGCCCCCTTTGAGATTGGAAAAAACCTTCAGGCCCACCATTAATCAATACTGAAAATTTGACATTAGAAATGCAAAATCTGATCCACTTTATCCAGAATAGGAACTATTTTGAGTGGAAGTCCAAATTTAGAGGACCATTTTGGCTATTTTCTCTTACTGATTCCTTTATGGACTTAGCTCCCTGCCTCCTGTGTTTAGGACGTTCTAAATGTACAGTTAGGTTTGACGTATACTACTCATGGATGATAGCCTAGATCTTCAATTGCTAATTTCTCTCTTTGCTTAATGGGATGAATGCCAGTGTCACATTTTTGAGAGTTAGACAATTTAAAAGTTTTTGATCCCTTACATCATCATCAATTTAGAAGGAGGGAGCAGAGTTCTAGCTTTGTTCCTAGTATGCAAGCGGCTCATGAAAACTCTAGTGCTTTCATGAATGAATGTGGTAAACCCATCAATCTTTTCATTACATATCGGGGACAGGGAGCCAGCCCAGCTAATTCGATTTCCCGAAGAAAAGAGGGGGCGCTCTTCCAATATTGAGCTCCTAGCCCTACCTCTCTTTTTTCAAAAGTATATAGAAATGGTAGGAACTGGGAGTGAGTGAACTACCCGGGGAGAAAGGGGCAACCTCTCCATAGAAGGGAAGGGAAAGGGTTATCCGCCCATAATGATTGTAGAGTCTCTCAGGGTTGGAGGTCTAATAGTAATCACATCAAGTCCTCCCCCTCTTACTCAGAATAGCTATTCTGATCCATAGTTAAACCTGATTTTCTCCTGTTTGAATATATGACAGCAAGCTCATTACTTTCTGTTGCTATGCATGGTACAGTTGGAATCACGGGGTTGAGTTCGGAATCTTTTAAGGACAATTGGGGTCCTGCATATCAGAGGACTAGTAATGCTGGGATTCCAGACCCTAATGGAAAGATATACTGGAGTTTCAAGTAAGGCTTGCAAATCTTGTTTTCCTTCTCTCTTGTTCAATTTGCGTGGTACTTTTGCCAGGAATAAATTGTCCATTTTTTCTGCCTTTTACTTCAGTGATGCGTAAGTTCTAAGTGTGAAACTGGGTCTAATATTTGATTCTTTTTCCATGTAAGTGCGTTGGTAGGTCTCTTTTTCCCTGCGGTGACTGGGATCATGGCAGGTTCGAACCGTTCAGCCTCGCTAAAGGATACTCAGCGTTCAATTCCTATTGGGACATTAGCAGCAACGTTGACAACTAGTGCCTTATATCTAGTTTCAGTGCTGTTCTTTGGATCCGTTGCAACTCGAGATAAGCTTTTGACTGACAGGTTTGTCTAAATTGCAATGCTCTTATGATGCTTCTTGTTACTGCCTTGTTCCTAAATGAATTACAGTGGTCTGAATGGCATAGTTTCTAAAATGAGACTCAAGTATGTTGAGGTATATCGATAACTTCCCAAAATATGAGTAGGCGGTGAATACGATCATGTGTAGCTAAATATGATCGATGTAAGCGTATAAAACAAGAGACAATACCACGAGTTCAACTTAGGCATGAAGTAACATGATGCGTGTGACCTACTGTAATATAGTTCAGAAACTAAAATGGTGGGTACACTAGCAACCCAAAAAAATTCCAAGAGGGCACATCAATTTTGTCAAAGTAAGGTCCCAAGGGCTTCGCAATGGCCATGAGGGCATCAAGTATGAGGAAGCATCTAAGTATAAGGTCACGAGCGCATCAAGTGTAAGGCCACAAAGGCATCACTAAGGCCATGAGGGCATCACATAACTCACACCTCCTCCTGTTGTTTTGTATGATGCTCGCCTTTCTAGGAAAAATGAACACCATCTTAGTAGTCCATAATATCTCCCAAAAGGATATTTCATTCAAAACATAAGGCTTCAAGCTGTCAAAACATTTTTTTAACATGTCGAGTTCCATTTCAACATAGATATTTCAAACTTCAGCGTAAACATGTCTTCTTATATCATAGCTTTGGGAGTTTAAATAACATCATGCAATCATAAATGAGTTCAAATAACGTATTCACATAAACGATTTGTTCTTTAGTACTTCCATGACTAAGCGACACTATCATATCAACATCATTTCTTGTCCCAAATGCTTATGGGTGTCTTGGGGTGTTGGCCTTAGGCCAATCAACCTCATTTTATTGCTATGAGGTGAGCCATGGCTTGAACCTCTTCCAAATCACCCAAACCCACAACGTATGGCCTACCCATAACCTGTGCAAGTCACAAACTCCAGCTCAAGCTATAGTGAAAAGATTACCTTAAGAGATCAAAATCTTAATTCTTGACCCTTACGGAATTTCAGGTGGAGCATCTAGACAAAATCAATCAATTTGGGGATTCGATAACATTAAGAAACCACATTAAACTCACCTGAATGGCTGAGAAGAAATTTGAGGTGAAATCCTCCACTTGGAGTTGCGTCCTAGACTAGGAGTTGGGAGAAAGAGGAAAATCCCAAATTTTGCAATTAGATTGTTCACCACACTGGGCACGTGTGATAGCATGTGCGCTGCTTACCCTGGAAATTAACTATATGTTGTAGCCCACGTAACATGCACACTTCAGGCCTGGCCAGCCTTCAACGTGAAATAGGTGCACAGTAGGGACCAAATCTGCTGCCTCTACTTGCCTTTGATCAAAACACACAGTGAGCCCCACCGGCTGTCCGGTCTTTGTTCAACTTGAAAATTCAATCATTGATATGCGATTGGGGCGCTACAGTGTGCCCCCTGTATCTTCCTCAACTTTTAACCTCCAAATAACTTCCCCTTGGCTCTAGTTCATACCTCAAATCCTATCCAACATATTCCCAACATTACAATCATCATTCAAACACCAAAACTAAGCAGCCCAAACTTTGCCAGCACGTAATCATTAAAATGGTTCATTTAATTGATAAAAACAGTAAAATTCCAAGTCTAACGGGGCATATCAGTTGCACTAAGAAGTGGGCTAGTCCCAGTCCTTTCACTAAAAAGAGAATTAAGGGAATTTGCACTTGAGACCAGATTAGTGTGTGTATAGAATATCTAGAGATAACTGTGAGAGAGAGGGTTATTTGAGCTTTCTTTTAGAAGAGCTGAAAATTGTGAAGAAGTCTTAGAAGTTCCCAAAGGAAAAAGCAGTAGCTACGATTGAGCTGAGAGTTTAGATGATCTTTCTTTTAAGCTTTGGAATTTTTTTGTCATTCAAGTGTTTACTAGTTACTAGTTCTGGAACACGTGCAACACGTGTATCTCATGTTAATTATTATCAATGGTTTAAAATGATATAAATAATATTGAAGTACGTATGTGATGAGAATGGTAGAAGGTAAATACAAGTGTGAATTGATGAATGATTAGTCAATCGGGCTGATATTTATCGTCATTGCAAAGCACCAACATTTAAAAATTATTTTCAAATTATGAATGTGAGAATATCCTTTATTTCTCGAGGTAAAATCTGAATTTGGGGAGAAAAAGTGTTTCTTTTTGTACCTTCTTCTAATATCGTTGGATCAGGATAGTGGGTGGATGAATAAGCATAAACCACAGTTTGAGTTTAACCCATGAATAGTTCAAAAAAGAGCCATTCAAAATATTACAAGGATAGCAAGTTAATAAAGACAATAAAACAAATAAAATTAACTTATGTGAAAAATACTGTTGGAAAAAGAATCATTAGCATTCTCTTGAAAAACATACCAAAAATTGCAAACAAAATTAACTTAACTATGATTTGCAAATTTTGAATACATGAAATTTAATAACACCTCATCATCTTCACATTTGATATTTTTTTAACCATGCTTGCAGCCTAGTGTGCTTAGAGAATATGATTGCTATAATTTGTTCACTAACTCTTGTTTGTGTGATACCAACGGTTGAAAATCATACTTGAGGTTCTTTAAGACAAAGAAGGGTAGAAAACTTATAATATTCATATTCATAGGTTAAAAATGAGAGGAAATCCCTCTATTTATAGCCAAGAAATGTTAGTATGAATAGGTGCTAATTGTGGCTTATCACGAAAGTCACAACCCTTCAGAATAGTCACAACCATTCGAAAAAGTCGCAACAGAAAAGTCACAACCCTTTGAAAAAGTTTTAAACCTTCAAAAACGTCACAACCTTTCAATATGAAAAGGTGTCTACTTTTAATATAATATAAAAATATACTTAACTGAGTATTTTTAGTAGGAGTATTATAGTAATTTAACATTCAGGTTAGGGAGGTTAGGGAGTTCATGCTAGTATTGATAGATGGATAGATAGATAGATAAACTGTAAATTGTGAGATGGTTGCTACAGTTAATCAACTAGAATTTTGCTTTATATCACCGTATTTTGCATTAATGGATTTACTTCTTCGCCTTTGCATAAATTGTAAGTGGATATTCAGTTCCGGTTCTCCTATTCTTGGTTCAAATCAATGATGCTTTTTGCTTTTGAATTTAGTATTGATCACTTTCTTATGCTGTCATCTAGCTAGGGTTTAGAAGACATGGGCATGCCAGAGACAGTTTTCGGTTTCCTTGTATATTATGAACGGCTCTCTGTCATTTTAATTATAAGGCTGATACTCCTTGTAATCTCAATATATTTGGGATCTGAAAGTTTTAATGACTTGTATTTGACCCATAAGTATGTAACTTTGTATGAAAGAGATTATATTATTGTAGTGAATGGTATTTCAAAATCTACTTATGGTGTATAGCTAATGCACTCATGCAGGTTGTTGACCGCTTCAATTGCTTGGCCATTTCCAGCAATTGTTTATGTCGGTATCATCCTTTCAACCTTAGGGGCAGCCCTTCAAAGCTTGACTGGTGCACCACGTCTCCTTGCTGCGATTGCAAACGATGATATTCTACCTGTTCTGAACTATTTTAAAGTGGTAGATGGAGGTGAGCCCCATGTGGCTACTTTCTTCACTGCCTTCATCTGTATTGGATGTGTCGTAATTGGAAATTTGGATCTTATTTCACCAACCATAACAATGTTTTACCTCCTATGCTATGCTGGTGTGAACTTGTCCTGCTTCCTTCTGGATCTGTTGGATGCTCCCAGCTGGCGACCTCGATGGAAATTCCACCACTGGAGTCTCTCTCTTGTTGGAGCATTACTTTGTATAGGTATTTTCTTCTACTTTTGCTGTTGGAGAACTGGTATTCTTTCTCTGTTTTGGTTTATATCGCTGGAAATAAACTAATTGTCTATGCTCTAACATATATATTTGCTTCATATTGCTCATCTTTCCCAAGAAAACCATCATCTTGGTGCTGCCTGTTATACATTAGTGAGTATCCAGGAGCTTGAAACTGCTAATATTTGACTTGGACCTTTACTTATCCATATATTGCTTCTCCCATTATGTGTCGTTTATCATTTAGCCTATTTCTGACAGATTTGGTAACATTTTCCCAAGTAATTTTTCGTTAATTTGATTTTGTACTCAGCTACCAAACTAGGCTTTTGTTATCAATTTTAGTTTTAGAGGTTGAAAGGGCTGAATGTGTTCTTTTTGCTTTTTGCTGCGCTTTATAGAAACTATATCCGAAAAAAATATGAAGATAATTAGGAATGATTACAATTATTTGGCAGTATATGATTAGCAAAATGTCGAACTTCTTACAGTTTTTCTAATAAGAAATTTGTTCAAGAGAAGAAAAAAAATTAACGTTTAAATGTATAACCAGTCAGAAGGAAATTTACTTGTGGACACTGGTGGCCTTCATTCAAATTATGGACGGAGTATAGGTCTTGTAACCTTCAATGTGGTGAACAACTTCATGATTTTTTATAATTGAGATGCACTTTGAGATTTTTTAAGTTTACTGAATAAATTGAAAACTAAGTTCTTTTAAGTGAAATGGGGTGAGAAAAAAGAAGTGGTAGCAATATATAGGACCTTCATGCCCTCAAAAAGAACCATTTATACTTCAAAAAGCTTCCAGGCCCTTTTCCCGAGACTCACCTCTAAGGTCCCTTCCGGGTTTCTAGAGCTCCTATTCCGGTGATATTCGATCACCGGAATCATCCTCTGGCCCTTTTTTTAGCATTCTCTCTTTCTTTTCAGATATGGATGACGATGTCATCTATTTCACGGTAGGATTCATATAGTACAACATCATAAGGAAGGTCTCAAGAGCTGAAACATGGTATGAATGGGTGGAAAGAGGACGCAATATGATGACAAGAGCGAGAGCTTCAGCCAGAAGACGATGGAGTGGATAGGCCATGTCCTCAGAAATCTGTGGCCAAAATTTATAAATGATTGTAAAATGAAGGTGGGAGATGGAGGGAAGACCTTCTTTTGGGAGGAATGCTAGGTGGGACAGGGACCTGTTAAAGTCAGTTTTTCTCACCTGTTCAGCTTGAGCCTTTAGAAAGTGGCCACTGTCAAAGAGATAAGAGATAACCAGGGATGGAACTTCAGATTCAGTTAAATGATTGGGAGGGGAGCAGAATGGTTAGATTTCTAAACACCCTGGAGCAATGCAAGGGCCTCAACACCAAGTGAGGATAAACTAAATTGAATTCTAGACAAACAGGGGAGATTCTCAATGGGGTCATCTTACAGAAACTCTCAGAGGTCACACACTCAACAGGTCATGGAAGATGATAAGAAAAGTTAAGGTGCCTTTCAAGGTGACCTGTTTTACCTGACTTTTCGCCAAACAGGCTGCTCTTTCTCAGGATAACCTTATAAAAAGAGGTTTTCAATTGTGTTCTGGATGTTCTTTTTGTGAAGGTGAGGCAGAGACAATAAATCATCTCTTTCTACACTGTAGAGAGACTGTGAAACTGTGGCAAATTTTCATCAACCTAAGGGGCATCAGACTATGCCAAGGAATATAAAAAGGAAGCTTTAGCTTGTTGAAATAGGGATTGAAATCAGTCAGGGTGCAAAGAGAGATGGAAGATTATCCCAGCTTGCATATGGTGGACTATTTGGTTGCAAAGGAACCAGAGATACTTTGAAAACAAGAGCTGCGCTATGCAGAAAATAAAGATGAAATGTCTGGGCCTTGTCAATTTTTGGTGTTAGCATGAGTAACCTCAAGAAGAAGAGGATAGTCCTAGCATTTTAGATTACTTATGAGTTCATACGAGGATATTTACACTTCTGTGATTTTTTATTGCAAGTATTACTGAAATACTTCTTGAGTATTCCTTTGTTTATAATACAAGTTACCTTTTCTCAAATAAAGAAGAGGTAAAAATGTGGTGCAAAGCAAGGTGTATTGGTTTTTTGCAACCTTGGACACCAAGTTGAAGTTCTTATTTGTCCAAGAATAGGTGTGTGGACTTGCTTTCAAGTCCAAGCCCATGTCTGAAGTTTCAATGGTTCAAGAAGCCCATGTTTCCCAAATAAGGACTTACTATTTCTATTCTTGTTTCCTTCCATACTAAATTCGTATTTTCATTTATAGTTTCCTTTCAAAATAGGTATTCTACTTTCCTTGTACTTAGCTATTTCCTGACAAATTACCTTTCCCGGAAAGAAGACATTAGAATAGGACTTCTAGTTATCAAATAAGAGATCCTAAGCTCTAAAGTGGTCGCACGCCCCCATGTCAGTATAGTTACATGTTTCTGAGTAGCTGCTGAATGCAATTTGAGCTTTAATTGCTATCATTCTTTTTTTGAAATAGGTAACTTTGTATTCACACAAAAGACCTCATCAAAATCGATGAGGTGGGATTTACAAACCCCCAGGGGGTGCCATCATACTCAAATCCAAAAAGACAAAACTAACTTTACAATTGGCTTTTAAACTCCACAAGGCTATCTACTTCCCCCACTAAATTTTGCTTACACCAAAAATACAAAAGACTAAGGCATTTCATCTTGATCTCCTCTGGGCTGCTAACCTTTCCTTCAAAACATCTCCCATTCCTTTCCTTCCATAGTGTCCACCATATGCAAGCAGGGATATTTTTCCACCAATCTTCTTTTGATCCTCTCTTTCCGATTCCTTGCCAGTGTGTTAGGACCTCAAAAGTGGTTCTGGGCATTGTCCAGTTAACCCCGAGTATACAAACGAACATGTTCCACAGATCTGTAGCTATCTTGCAATGCAGAAACAAATGACCATTTACTTCAGCCTTCTGTCCGCACATGTAGCACTTTGAACAGATCTGTATACCTCTTCTTTGTAGCACTTCATGGGTGAGACAAGCTCTTCTAATTACCAACCAAGTGAAACATGCAACTTTTAAAGGAACCTTAATTTTCCAGATTAATTTCCAAGGCCAAACTGTTGTCAAGAGATGATTGGTATTCCTCTCCCAATAGCATGATTTAACTGTAAAAACCCCTCTGCTATGCAGTCTCCAAACTGGTTTGTCAGGCTCTGTGACAGTGCCTGGAAACAAGTTTAAAGCATGCAGTAGGTCTGCTACTCTTCCAACCTCCCAATCATTTAGAGCCCTTCTGAACATAAGGTCCCAACCTTGAGGGGTCCACATTTGCGCTATAGTGTCATTCTGCTGTAGACTGATAATGTACAGATCAGGAAAAAGTATCCTCAGATTTACATCACCTAACCAGGTCTCGTTCCAGAAACTGGTCTTCAAACCATTCCCCACTCTGAAGGTCACCTTTGCACTGAAATCAGGCCACATTCTCCTGATGGTTTTCCATACAGAGCACCCAAAAGTGCCATTCACCTCTTCAGTTATCCAGTTGCTTTGTAGGCCATATTTCTCAGCAATAAACCTCCTCCATAATGCCATATCTTCACAACAGAATCTCCACAACCATTTTTGCAGCAGGCTGGTGTTCTGAGTACTCAAATTCTTAATGCCCAGACCTCCTTGTGCTTTGCTCATTGTCACCTCTTCCCATTTAACCAGGTTGTATCCTTGCTTCTCTTTATTTCCTTGCCAGAGGAAGACCCTTCTCAGCTTGTTGAGTTTCTTTCCAATACTTTTTGGTAGTGGAAAAAGACTTAGCATATAAGTCGGAAGTGCATCCAGAACTGATTTTATGAGAGTCAATCTACCTCCCAGGGATATATATTGACTCTTCCACCTTGTCAGCTTCCTTTCACTTCACTCCATACTTCCAATTTTTTGTTCTTGGCGCCCAAGGGCATCCCCAGGTATTTGGTGGGAAGAGAAGCTACTTGGCAGCCCAGGTTGTCGGCAAGGTCTTGCATGTCATTTACTTGATTAACCGGGAACAAGCAACTCTTCTGCCAATTCACATATAGTCCTGATATGCCTTCAAAAATGGTTAGTATTGCCCTCAAATGTCTAATTTGTGACACTTCTGCACCACAAAACACTAAAGAGTCATCTGCATATAGAAGGTGTGCGACCTCCATATTATTGGCTCTGTTTGTATGTGCACCAAAACCTCTTATCCACCCCATTTCATTAGCCTTTCTGACCATGTAGTTGAGTCCCTCCATTGCTAGGAGAAATAAGAAAGGAGACATTGGATCTCCTTGTCTCAATCCCCTTTGTGATTGAAAAAAACCTTCAGGACTCCCATTTATAATGATTGAGAACTTCACTGTTGACACGCAAAATTTGATCCAATTCACCCATTTCCTCCCAAACCCCATTTCGCTCAGAACTTTCCAGAGGTAGTTCCAGTTGACATGATCATATGCCTTCTCAATATCCAATTTGCATAGGATACCTGATATCTTTTGTTTTTCCCTGGAGTCCACCAACTCATTTGCCAATAAAGAGGCATCCATTATCTGTCTGTCCTTCAAAAAAGCCATTTGGTGCTCATCAATCAGTCTCCCCATCACTGTTTTCATTCTCTCGGTGATCAGCTTAGCGATGATTTTGTACATTCCACCAATCAAACTTATTGGCCTAAAATCCTTGAGTTCCACAGCTCCGAGCTTCTTGGGGATTAATACCACAAAAGTGGCATTCAAGGATCTTTCAAACACTTCATTCTGATGGAAATTGTGGATTGTTTGCATTGCATTGCTCTTTATGATCCCCCAACACTCCTTGAAAAAAAGCATAGTAAAACCATCTGGGCCAGGGGCTTTGTCTCCATCGCACAATTTGAGAATGTGTACGACTTCCTCTTCTGAAAATGGTCTCTGCATCCATTCCTGCTCCTCTTGGCTTATTCTTGGGCAATTTGTCATCACAAATGATGGCCTCCAACTTTCTGATTCAGTGTATAGCTGCTTGTAGAACTCTGTTATATGATCTTTGATTTCTTTTGGATCTTTATTCTCCTCCCCATTGATAATCAGCCTGTCGATGGTGTTGCACCTCCTATGAGCTGTTGCTACTCTTTGAAAGAACTTGGTATTATTATCACCTTGTTTCAGCCACAACACTCTGGACTTCTGTCTCCACCTGGACTCTTCATTCTTCGCTAATTCTTCTAACTCGACTAGAACTGTTGCTCTAATCATCATCTCATCCTCTGTCAGCACCCTATCATTCTGGATCAGATCCATCTCAGCTAGCTCACTTAGCAAGCTGTTCTTCTTGTTGTTAAGTTCCCCGAAAGTTACACTGCTCCAATCTTTAAGTTTTTGTTTTAGCATCTTTAGCTTCATACTGAATTTGAAGTCTGGGCAACCTTCCACAACAAAACCATTCCACCAGTTCTGGACTAGATCTTTGAAACCTTCTACATTAAGCCACCAGTTCTCAAATTTGAAGTAAGCCTTCCTCTGTTCCCAATCACCACATTGTAGCATAACTGGGTTGTGATCAGATATAACTCTAGGCATAATTTGTTGCCTTATGTTTCTGAATTGTGCTTCCCACTCAATTGAATAGAGAAACCTGTCCAGTCTCGCAGCACTGTCGTGGTCAGCCCCTCTGTACCAGGTAAAGGTCCCACCATTTAGATGAGGGTCATGTAACTCCATATCCTCTATCCAACTCGAGAAATCAGCCATTACATTGGTTATTCTTCTGCATCCTCTCCTTTCTGCCATTGTTCTGACAGTGTTGAAGTCCCCACAGGTGACCCAAGGGCCTCCACATAGCTCCCTAACTGCTGCAATTTCTTCCCAGCATTCCAGTTTCTCAGCTCTGGTGTGTGGAGCATATACGCCAGTGAGAAACCAACAAAAACCATCGTGGACAGCTTCAAATTTGTAAGTGATTGAGTATTTGCCTTCCTCCACACAACTACCCATCCATACTCTTGAGTCCCACATAATTAGTATCCCCCCACTACTACCATCAGCTTCAGAATACCCACATTTCATCCATCTACTAGACCACAATTGTTTGGCTATCCCCTCTACATCTTTATTGATTTTTGTCTCCTGAAGGCAATAACCATCAGCTCTCCATTTTAGAAGAGAGCTCTTAACCAGATTCCTTGCTGAAATCTTGTTAATCCCCCTGACGTACCATGATAAAATATTTACTTTCATTTAAGAGTTAGTGATAGGACTCTCCCTCTGTTCCTTGCACCTTCGACCTCCTCGTTCAAATCTGATTGTAAGTTCTTCAACTCATTCTTGCCAATTCCTCTGTGACGAGGTGTTGACACTGCACTGTTTGCCCCTTTCTTTTCCATCACACTCTTTCTTTCATCGAGCTTCATTAGTAATGCATGTGTTTCTTCCCTGAAACCTTCGAATGCCACTCCATAAGTTTTACTGAGCTCCAAAATATGTGACTTTATCCAACTGGATGCTTCAATCTCGCCATCTGTATGGTACC
Organism: Solanum stenotomum; assembly: GCF_019186545.1. Taxonomy (NCBI): domain Eukaryota; kingdom Viridiplantae; phylum Streptophyta; class Magnoliopsida; order Solanales; family Solanaceae; genus Solanum; species Solanum stenotomum. Next base: position 6,060,151 of record NC_064293.1, read on the forward strand.
CAGGGTTTTGTATGGAAACCGGCTCCGCATCGTGAATCTGTTGAATTGCATGCCTCCTTCCACTAGTTCTTGTGCCCCTGAAATCTCCCCAAAATCCTTAGAATGATCAATCCCCTTTGCTTTGTTGCATAGTAGTTCAACAGCCTCTTTCGTCTTGTTTACCGACTCTCTGCTTTTATGAGCTGAGACGTCGGTGTTTTCCACCATACTCGAGGTTTCCCATTTGTTGTAAGCCTGTAAGAACTGCATCGCTAATTCCTTGATGCCACTTAACCCTTCTAGAAATTCCCCCTGCTTATCACGTGCCAAGTCAAACTTTTTATTGACCAGGCCCCCCTCTTTATTTTGTTCTGGCCCCAATTTTAGAATTGGGCTTTGTTTTGAGTTGGGCTCGCCCCGGCCCACTATTTCGTTTGACTTGGAGGACTGCCCACATGCCTCTGACACAACACGTGCTCTACCAGCTGTAGCAGTTACTTTTTGACTTTGCAGAGGAGCCTCACCTTTACCCAGTGGTTTTCCGCCTCGTGACCGCTGGGTACTGACCTCGGAGTTCAGGTCTTCTCCGGCAAACACTCTTACCGGCGATTCGGCCCAAATTTGCATCGTGTAGCATATTCCGCCCCCGTCGATGGTCACTTCTTTGGGTATGTCTGCTCCATCTCCTTTGATTCTGATTCTTGCCCATTTGAGATGATTCCTCAATTGGGTTTCCTCTTCCGTCTCTACCCACCCCCCGCAGAAATCTCCGATGACCTTGAAAATTTTCTGATCCCAAAAATGCAAAGGCAACCCTACAATTTTTACCCAAGTTGAATTTTCTTTACTTCTTCCGCATCTCGTACCTATTGTTGGATTCCACCATTGGAGGATAACTGGATTATTCCTCCACTCCCAATCTCCTTCAATCACTTGCTCTGCTGTGACCCTAAGTGCAAACTCAAATAGAAAGAAGTCATTGCCCATTTCGTAGATGTTCAAGCTGTGTGTTTGTTTCCACAATCGATTAGCCCATCCCCTGATTTCTGACAGGGTCACTGTTTCTCCGGCTCTAGGTTCAAATGCACCTACCAAACTTCTCTTTAACACTTCACTGTAATCCTCTGGATCATCGTTGATAAAGATTGTATCCCCTTTTAGAGCTGCCTTCTCTTTTTCAGCAAGTTTTGAATCTTTATTAGCCCATTTAATGCTCCTTAGCACTGTAGCATATGGAATGTCTCTGCTCACCAGTCTGTGATTGCCCCCATTCATTAACTTTCTACGACTATTAATGAATCTTCCAACCTTTTCCGCAAAGCTCAACCACCCTGAGTTAAAATTTAATTCAGGAATGATGATAACTTCCCTCCTCCTGCCTTTTACATTTATTAAACTGATGTAGCGCCCATATTTATTGTAGTTCCTCGAACAAAAAACTTCTGAGAACCCATCTTTTTTCTTCCATTTCTTCACCATATTCCCCCTTGTCAATGATGCCTCCCGTAAAATCTGCACGATCCATTCCATTGACTTCTCATTAAAAGTCGTTCTCGTAATAGATTTTCTATTTCTTTCCGTCCAGTCGTACCATGCTCCCGCCGTACCAGGTGTTCTTGTGACGTCGTAGGACTTGAATCCAACTGCAAAGTAAATACTATCTTCCATTTGAAACTCGCCTACAAGGTCAGTGGGAAAGAAAAGAAAGGAGAAATGAAATCCGGTGATCAGAAGGATCACCGGAGGACGTAGGAGAGGGGGGTCCTACTGATTTAGGAGGACGTTGTAGTTTTTATCTCATTTTCATTGTGTGTGGTGCATCTTTATCACACTAATTGCTTACAAGTGGTTGCTTTAGAACTTCTAAACATTTGATCATTCAAGAACACCCAACCCTTATCTGTAATCTCATCCATCTGTGTCATCCAGAACCAAAACTTATTTTCGCTCTTTTGTAGTCATTTCTTGTTTCAAACAAGTGAGTAGTTATTCTAAATTATCATCAGTCATTTTGTTTTTAAATCAATTGATTCCAAGTTATACAGCCCAAATAACTTTGATTCTTGAAATCAAACAATTCAGCTCTTGTTGATGGGTTCTTTCTGAACTTGAGAATCATGTCAATGTGTCTATTCCACTGATTGCTATGGTAAAATAAAGGACAGAGAAGAAAGTATCTCTTTTAGGCTTGGCAAAAAATGTAAATATTAACCTGGTTTATAATCCTTCTGATAGTTTGCTACTTTGCTTGGACATGGGTTTGGAGCCTTGGAGGATTCTGGGTTATCGTTCCTTCCCCTTTTCTACGAGTCGGTGAATCCAGTTTTGGAAATATTGTTACTACTAACCTGGTTATTATCCATCGAATGGTTTACTTGGAAATGGGTTGGAGGATTTTGGGTCACTGTTCCTCCGCTTTCTATATTCTTCTACAACTCGATGTTTTTAGTTTGGAAGAATTCAAACTCTTGGACTCAGGGATCTGATTGATTCCCTTAAAGATCTCGTAATTTACTTTTTCTGATTGTTGTTGCTTAGTCCAATGTAATTGGTTGTACCCTTCTTGTGTTTCTTGAAAGTGGTAACAGAGAATATTAATATCAGCACAGAGGCTGTGCTAGAGCCATATTTACAGTTCAGAAAGCTGCACAGGGTCTCCCTGTATTATCTTACTAGGACTCAATCATGTCCAGTTACGATTCTGCATCATCTACAAAGTTTTATTTACACCAGAAATGAAACAAAATTTCATCTTGATTTTCTGGTTAGAGCTATATCTGTCTTCCAAGACATCTTGCATTTCTCTCTCTCCAAATTATTCACCATATGCATGCAGATAATTTTTTTTCCACCATTTCTTTTGCCTCAGAAAGCCACCATTGTAATTCAGCACTTCAGCAGGTCCCAAGTAGCCTTAGGCATAGTGCACCTGAGTCCTACTATGTTTAGGAACAGCTGCAATAGCTGATCTGTTATTGGGTAATGTTAGAAGAGGTGACTAATGCCTTTTGAGTCAGCACCACATAAAAAACATCTGGAACATAACTAGATCTCCTCATCCTTCTTGCTGAGACTTGTTCTTTTTTCTTTCTAGGACCCGTGTAGACAGTCACATTAAATAGTAGTTTTGGTTTATGTAATAGTGGGAAGAGTGAGAATCTTGGTTTATGGACGTATGCCATCCAGATGTAGAATGACCTCTTTCTTTGCCTGAATAGCGGTACATTGCTGATGAATCCAGACTCCAGTCATTATCATCTTACTCGTCCTAGCAAGGAGTGACTTCTCCACGCCCCAATTTTTTTTATTTCTTTTAAAGACGCTGTATAGAATTCTATCTTCTTCTGCATTTCAGAGTAATGAGTGTTCTCTTTCTGCTGTTCCTTTTCAGTGATCATGTTTTTGATTTCATGGACATTCACTGTGGTATCACTAGCCCTAGCAAGTCTAATCTATTATTATGTGAGTATCAAGGGGAAAGCAGGAGACTGGGGTGATGGTTTCAAGAGTGCATATTTTCAGCTTGCTCTTCGTAGTTTACGATCTTTGGGAGGTATGTATTTTTCTATTTATATATCTATTTATTCATTTAAATTTCTTGTCAAACAACATAGAACAGCTTTTGTACTGTCCATTCCTTGTTGTATTAAAACATCTGATTGCTCCTTGCATGTGTATTCTATAATTGCTTTAAGGTTGAGTGAAACAAACACAATTTAGGATTGCCATTGCAGGTCCTCACTTTTTTCAATTATGTTGTTTACCTAGGATTTGTCTATGTGCAAAAATATATATCTGTATATTTTTTGGATCTTATGTTGCTTTTGATTCGGTTATTACAATTGAAGAAGGTGTTTCTCATTATAGTTAATTTGTTTGTTACCCCATTAACGTTGCTTAATGTTCGGCAACACTTTTTGGTGTGCCAGTGCCTTGCTTAGACATTTTTATTCTGAAAATGTGCATCAGATGGTTGACTGCCATACTATTTCAGAAAGATTGGATCCTTATATTGCTTCAATTCTCGCCGATGATTGTTGCTCTTAACCACTTCTTTTTTTCCAAATCTGAATGGTTTTTGGATACTTCTTCTGCTTTGGTCTAACATTGTGGCAAGTGATTGGATGCAAGTCTAGGCAAGTGCATTTGAATCATGTCTTAAATCCTCCCATGTAGTTGAGATTATAATCTAGATTAGATTTGGGTCTTGATTCCTCGGTCTTGAACCATGCAAATGTTATACCTTTTAAAGGAAGATGAACACCAAGAACTTCTGCATTGCTCTTGGTATAAGCCTCATCCTCTTTGAACCATGTATGCCTATACCTTATAAAGGAAGTTGAACACCGAGAACCTCTGCATTGCTCTTGGTATAAGTTGCATCCTGTTATCCTCTCCCTCAGGAACCTTACTGTATCAAAATTATCTCTTATTGTATTATAATTCTCTCAAACTTTTTAGAACTATCTTTGACCCTTTCAATTAGCACATATGCTCTTCAAAATCTCACCTATATGTTGCTTCTTGTACTCCTTAATCCTGATGCAATGGAGTTGTCTCCTATTTTGAACTCCACAATATCCATCTTTCACTTATCCTACAATAAGATAATCACCTGCAGTCCTTTCGGGGACATCCAATAAAATTAGAACAATACGGAGAAGATTTCTGGCCCTTGCACAAGAATAATGCAGAAGCAAAAATAAAAAGATTAAAACATGAATTAAAGATAGGAGAAATTCGAGAAATCAATCCCCAAATCTGAAAAAGTAATTACTAAGAAGCCTAATTGGTTATGGTCGACCTGATTAGTGGATTAGGGCTAATCATGTTTACTAGCATATTCAATTCAAGTACTTAGATGAAAGTGATCTAGACCCCTAATTGAGTAATTAAAGACAATAATTAGTATAAGACTAATTACTTTTTTCAAGTAGTTGAGTAAGAACCATAGATATCAAGCAAAGAATTAACTTACCTCTTAGAAGAATTGTTTTGTATGATAAATTATAAGTTACTGATACACAAAGGTGTAAATTAAAGAAATCTCAATAAAATTGATACTCCCTTCGTTTCAAAAAGAATGGTCTAGTTTGACTTGGCACGGAGTTTAAGAAAATAAAGAAGAGTTTCAATCTTGTGGTTCTAAATTAAAGTTATGTCAAATGTACCAAATGCTCGTTAATCTTGTGGCCTTAAACATGTCACATGGAAAACTGAGATTAAAGTGTTGTCAACAAAAAGAAAGGAATGGGCCATTCATTTTGAAACAAGAATAAAAATAAAAGGTCATTCCTTTTTAAACGGAGGGAGATAATAATGTGTCCAAAAGTTTAAATAAGTATTTTGGACGGCAAAGGGCGACAAGGGTCTGCCTCACCTGAGACCTTGACGACAGTCTTCTTAGGGCTTCTATAGCTTTGTTTTTGCCCATGGGGCTATCAATATGTATGCTAGTATCAATATTTACAATTGTAAAAGGCTTGTATTACAAGGCTTCAAAAAACTCAAAAATTGTTTCTGCACCCTCTACATAATTTTCTTTACACCAGAATATGAAAGACAAAAAACACTTCATTTTGATTCTGTATGTAGTGTCTTCGAAATATTTGACGCTTCTTTCTGTACAATCCGCCAAATGCAAGCTAGGACAACATTCCACCACTTTTTCTATCTGATATTCTTGCTGCATTGTTCCAACACAACAAAATGTCCTTTGTATCTTAGACATTACCCATTTGACCCTAACAAAGACAACAACAATTGCTAAAAGGATATCAGTAACCTTATAATACAGGATTAAATAACAGTTGTTTCTTGGCCTCCTTCCAACTTAAGTTACTCAGACTCGGGTGTGGGTGTCCAATACGGGTACGGATCTAGAGGTCAAATCCTCTATGATCTAAATTTTAAGATTTGGGGATATGGATCTATGTATGGATACAAGTGCAGGGATTCGGCTAAAGAAAAATCAGATATCTAAAGATCAGTTTTTGGATGGCGAGAGGCGATAAAAGGCGACAAGGGTCTGCCTCGCCTTGACCTCGCCACAAGGCGAGGCGAGTGTCGAGGCGCTCACCTTTTTGAAGTGCGGCACCAATTAATACCAAAAATTAAAATATTTAATTGCATATGTAAATAAGTAAAATCTCAATAGCAATAGCATATTAGCAAATATTTCAATTCAAAAACTGAAAATAGATAGTACATACTAAAAGTCTATAACTTGAATGAGAAAAAAACATAACAAAAGTCAAAACAAAGGTAGAAGTGATTATGGAGTCCGAAGAAGAAGGAAAAAGAAGTAGAGGAAGAAGAAAGAAATCTGATGAAGAAAAGAATAAATATGCATTAGTTGGACTTTGGAGTCGACGAAAAAGTCTGGCTGGTCATCGGAGGAGTCTAGTCGAAAACACTAAAATTATCCTTTATCTTTTAAAACCCTAAATCGGTAGCCTTTTTTAAGAAAATACAAAAGGTGACACCTTTCTCATCTCTCACCTTTTGTCGCCTTTTGAAGATCGCCTCGCCTCGCTTCTGCCATTGGCAACGAGGTGATCGCCTTTCACAACACTGCTAAAGATAAAGTTATAAAACCTAAATTACAAGATATTATGTGAAGAACTTGAGGAAAATCCTGGAAGGAGATAGAAGGAAAGGGAGCGGCGATAGAAATTTATATATACAAGGTATTTCATTTTCTTCAATTCCACATTGATTTGTGTTTTGATTACACATATCAATGGATTTTTCCAGAATTTCTCCTTGAATATAGTCAAAGTACCCAAAACTGCTTGACCAGACCGGGTACGAATCCCACACCCACGTCGTGTCGACACGGGTGTTGTATCGAAAGTGAAGAGTCCGAGCAACTCCCAAGATTAACAACATCTTGATGACATTGAAAAACATTTGGATGTCAATCGAAACCTTGATGACGACATTGAAGTGCACATCAAGCGACGCGAGACGCTCAACAAGTTTTGAGCCTCGCTTAAGGACTTGAGTGCGTTTTTTATACACTGATCCCTGCTGACTCCAATTGATGGTATGAAATAAGAGGTGTGTGACATTTAAAAGGAAAAACCATGCCTTCCTATAAAAAAAAATCCCGTTCTTATAAGCATCGAAAATCATATTTTTTCTTTTGATGGAAAATATTTTCTTTTGAGATAACATTTTCAAACAATTCAAAATAATCAAACATGGGAAAAACGATTTCATCAAGGAACCTATAAAAAATGATTTCATAGAGGAAACCATTTTCTCCCCAAAAAAAAAAAAGTTTGCGATGCCAAACACTCCCCATATGGGTATTCTCAAAATGGAAAAGGGCCAAAAATACCCCTACCGTATAAGAATGGTTCACAAAATACCCTCCATCCACCTGTTGGTCTGAAAATATCCCTAACCTATTTTTTGGCTCTAGATTACCCCTCAAATTAACATCCTAAATCTTATGGCTTTTTGCAATTTAAGATTTCCACATGGCCTATTATAATTCGCCACATATATTATTTATAATTTAAAAACTGAACCCACGCATTTCATAAGTCCAAACCACCCCTAATAATCTAATTCGTTTCTTTAAATCTTTAAACCCACGGCTCATTCTCATTTTAGAAACCGGATAAGATAATCTTATGACTTTTTGGCTTCTCTTCTCGTATGGGAAATGGTTCACAAATACCCTTCATCCACATATTGGTCTAAAAGTACCCCTAAAAGTTTTTTGGATAAGAAAACAAAGAGAAGGCACAGAGAGTTGAAGGCACAGCGAAATAGCTATTAAATGATGACTTTGGTTTACTAGAGACTACTTGAACCTCCACGCTCTTTAGCATAAGATTTGAGTCTCACATGTCTACCATTTTACCACCAGGGAATCTTGAAAGTGAATTGTATTCCATGAATTTATTTTTGTATTATCGCGAATTCAAACTTGAAAGAACTTTCAATTTTTAAGTGAAACTACTTGAGTTAACTTTTAGCAAGTTGTCTATAACTAGTGTAAACAGTCAATTATCTATTACTGCAAAAGGATGGTGTAATGGAACTTGAAGGGTAAGTCACTTATTTTATTGCAATATAAGCATTATTGAGGTAATAATAATTTGGTGCACCGAAGGAAAATACCTTCTTATATTTTTTTCCTATTCAATAAACATTATATAGTTGAAGTCTAGTAAACTGTCATCCTGGTTAAACAGATCACGTATTAATATCCATCCAAAGGCCTCTATGTTTTCCTTTTCCATGTCCTTCCATATCCTTGGAAAACATTACAGTACTAGGAAATACATCTATTTAACTTAAATATGCTGCAAAATGCTCTGTTATTAATTGCAAATAACAGAAACTGAAGAATTTGCATCTTTTATTCTTGGCAATATCTTCAATTTTCTCAAGAAAGGGTTATTCTTGTGAACTTACACTGCCTGTAGACATCCAGAAAGGACATGCATTTAACATCCAATTGTATATGCAGCAAGTCAGGTACATCCCAAGAATTGGTACCCTATCCCCCTCATATTTTGTCGTCCATGGGGCAAGCTGCCAGAAAATGTACCTTGTCATCCTAAGCTAGCAGACTTTGCCAACTGTATGAAGAAAAAAGGCAGGGGAATGTCCATCTTTATTTCTATTATAGATGGAGATTACCATGAACGTGTTGAGGACGCCAAGGCAGCTTGTAAGCAGCTAAGTACGTATATTGACTACAAGCAATGCGAAGGTGTAGCAGAAATAGTTGTTGCTCCCAACATGTCAGAAGGCTTTAGAGGCATTGTTCAGACTATGGGTCTTGGGAATCTCAAGCCAAACATTATTGTTATGCGGTACCCTGAGATATGGCGGCGTGAAAATTTGATTGAAATTCCTGCTACCTTTGTTGGAATAATAAATGACTGCATTGTTGCAAACAAGGCAGTAGTTATTGTGAAGGGTCTAGATGAATGGCCTAATGAGTATCAAAGACAGTATGGAACCATTGATTTGTACTGGATAGTCAGAGATGGTGGTCTTATGCTGTTGCTATCTCAACTGCTTCTCACAAAAGATAGCTTTGAGGGCTGTAAGATCCAGGTTTTCTGCATTGCTGAGGAAGATTCTGATGCCGAGGGACTCAAGGCTGATGTAAAGAAATTTCTTTATGACCTTCGGATGCAAGCTGAGGTAATTGTCATTTCCATGAAGTCATGGGAAGGCCAAGGGGAGCAGCAAGAATCTATTGAAGCATTCAGTGCTGCTCAGGGAAGAATAGCTAGTTATCTGGGAGAGATGAAAGAGAGAGCGGAGAGGGATAAGACTCCTTTGATGGCTGATGGAAAGCCAGTGGTTGTCAATGAGCAGCAAGTTGAGAAATTCCTGTATACCACTTTGAAGCTGAATTCAACGATTCTAAAATACTCGAGAATGGCTGCAGTTGTGTTTGTAAGTCTTCCTCCTCCTCCTGCCAATCATCCAGCATTTTTCTACATGGAATACATGGACCTATTGGTTGAAAATGTACCCAGGCTCTTGATAGTTCGTGGATATCGTCGAGATGTTGTCACTTTGTTTACGTAGGTAGTTCTGTTCATACGCTTCCTTTTTTTTTTTCCTTTACCTCCTTTGCTTTATCTTAGTAGTTTCATTTCAATTCAATTCAATTTGTTACTTTTGTTGTTTTTCTCTTTTCTCCTGGAGGTGGGTGTACAATATACTAGTTTTTGTATCATTAATTCTTTTGAAGTGAATATTTGGGGAAAGAAAATTTTGTTATTGATGAATCTCTAGGTGACTATTAATTAGTCTTTCAAGAAAACGTTGAAATAGAAAATTTCGTTATTGATGAATGTCAAGTTGGTTAAAGTACACATTATTCTATGAATCACTCTCAAATAGTGTATAATCATTTCTCTAATGGTTACCTACTTACCTTTGCCTCAATCTTTTTGCTTGCTTCCTAGTGTTGCACGATGCCCAAAAAAAATTGATCGACGTTGTTCAATTGATTTTCTTCGGAAAAAAATTTACACTCTACTTAATATAAAGAGAGAATCTGCAGCCTTTTGTGACAAATTGAATGTCATTGATATGCTACTTTTATGAGTCTCTGGTTTCTCGTGTGTCCGTATCGTGTATCTTGTGACAATTCCAAACTTTGCATTTGTTTTAAAAATAACTGTGTCTATATTTTGACTCTTTGTCTGAAATGTAAAAATACAAATAAAAAGATAAAAAAAACTTCCGTTAATCATTTGAAGTTAGGATATAATGTTGGGAAATGGTATAAAATAACAAACTATTAATTCAAACTAAATGTTATAACTACAGTTTCATTTAATTGTAATCCGTAGCAAACACTTGTCATTCGCCTTTCTCCCCAGAGAATCACGTTCGCCACTCTCTCAGATTTCGCTCGCCACTCTCCCTCACCTCTCTCAAAACACAAATGTATAAATTGTGTTTGTGTTTGTATAAAGTGAGAGAAAACTATATATACAAATACATATATTTTTGTCCTATACACTTATAATTATACAAATACAGATCTTTCCCTACCAGTTCTCTTTTGCCTTTCTCTCTTTCTCACTTTATACAAACACAAATTATACAAATTACAATGTATAATTTGTGTTGTATAAAGCGAGCGAGTGAGAGATTTGATATACAAATGTCTTATTTCGATTCAATTGTATACAAATTCAAATTTTATGCAGATATACAAACACAATCATTGATACATATACATAGTAGTTGCATATATACAATTATTTAATCGATATACATATACAATCGTTTGCTTTTATACAAACGAGAGGCTTGCCAACGATTTATATAAATCTGATGCTTCATAGCAAACTTATGTTTGCTATGAAGCACAATTATGCAAATTGTAGCTATAGCATACCAATATGATTTTTATGTTTGCTAAACCTAAAATTTACTCTATAATGTTCTCCAAACTCAATATTGGAATTTATAATACCAATCTTCAACACTAAAGATACAATTTTAAAGAAAATTAAAGTATAGTAAAACCTATATAAACTAATATGGTCGGAATTATGAAATATTATTATTTTGCAGAGTTATTAATTTAATCAATAAATTAATACTTATAATTTAAAGAGTGTTTTTGTTCGGGGGATGAAACGTTGAGCTCTTTATGGATGTCGGTGCAGATCGCCTATTGGTTGGTGTGAAGTAGGTGAAACTCAAATATTAGGACCAGATCTTGTTCACCAAGCCATTGAAAAAGTAAAGTTGATACAAGAGAGATTGAAGACTGCTCAGAGTCAACAAAAATCATATGCAGACGTACGCCGTAGAGACATAGGGTTCCAAGTTGATGACCGGATATTCTTAAAGGTATAACCTATAAAGCGCGTTATGAGATTTGGGAGGAAAAGTATGTTGAGTCCTAGGTATGTTGGGCCATACAAAGTTATATGTAGAATTGTCCAGGTAGCCTATGAGATGGGCTTGCCTCGAGAGTTAGTTGCAGTATATCTGGTCTTCCATGTGTCCATGTTACGCAAATTCTTGAGAGATCCTACACAGGTTATTCCCATAGAAGATACGAAACTCCCAGAAGATTTATCATATGAGAAAGTCCCAGTGACAATATTAGACCGACTGATCAGGAAGTTGAGGACCAAAGATGTAGTATCAATCAAGGTACTTTGGAAAAGTTAGAATGTATAAGAAGCCACTTGGGAAGTAGAGGCTGACATGAGGGCCAAGTATTCCCGCTTATTTCAATAGCCGCCCAAAGGTTCTTAAAGTCATAACTCATTTCATTTGAGTATCAATTTTACCCATACTTTGTAGTACTGCTTTATTATATGTTATATGTTTAGGTAATACGAACACCATATGTTTCTTAGAGTTGAGATGTCCACAATATTAGATATGTTATATTAGTTAGTGCAGTTTTCATTCGTATAAGGTCAAGTAGAGCCTTGTGGATATCTGTTGCATAATGGTGTGTTGTGATGCTCTTTGAAGCAATGTGTATGTATTTTGGTTAGCTGACAAGTTTTGGATAAGCCTGCTTACAAAGGAGACTCTGTCAATTTTTTAACAAAAATAAGAGAATATGAATCATCTTAAGGTGCAGCCTTCATTAGAGGACGAATGATCTAAAGGGGAATAATGTAATACCCCGTAACTTAAAATACATTAGCGACTCGTAAACGTCAATGCATAAGTGTGATATCGAGGGAATATATCGTTTGAAATGGTTAAACAGACCATGTAACCCTTATATTAAGTCGTTTGAAGGGTTAAACAAAAGTTTTAGGCCAAAGAGATCATTAAAGAAAAGATTCAAGTTTAAAGGTTCATTGTGGAGAACTACTACAAATGATCTCATTTATCAGCTAAATTTGAATGAGCATACTTCCTAATATAAGGAGTTAGAGGGCCTACAACCTATCAAATATGAAAGGTATTTGAGTCTAGTTTCCATCAAATAAACCGCTTGTTAATACGACTTCAGAGTAAAAAGTTATCTACATTCTATGACAGACACACACACTGCCTAATCACTACGGGACACGTGGCACTTTAGAGAAAGTAGGTAAAACTTGTTGTTTTTATATTACAAGTTTGGGATTTCTTTTTCCATATACTCCAAAACGTGTAAGGACTTGGTCTTGCTCATCTCCAATCCTCTCAAGCTTAAGGTAAGTTGATTTCTTCAAGAATCAAGTGTCTTCCTCTCCATAAACCTATAGATATACTTAGCCAAGTGTTTTCTTGAAGGAAAAAAAAATGTTGTTCTTGAAGAATAGAAAGGACAAGGATTGATTTTCTTGGACGTAGAGGTATGAGTCCTCTTCTATCTCCATAAAGAGTATTCAAAGGATGCTTTAAGTATATAATTTACGAGTAGGACTCACGCGACAGTGATAGAAAGACGTGAGTCCATGTTTTACCCATTATAGATGATGTTATTAGTGGGGAGAGAGCTTGCAAAGGATATGTTGGTTGTTATTTTAACAAATGAGGGGTGGATGATATTGCATTGGGGCAATAAGCTGATTACAATAAAACGGAAGGCTGGGTACAAAAAATACGACTCTTATAGTTCTTGAAAGTTTATTGCTCACCAAGTGTTTTATTAAATACTTAAATTGCTTAAGAATATGTTGTAGTTGTTTATATGAGCTCATATTATTGTGATTGATGGCAGTAATTCTCTACCAACTTAAATTATGAGTTTAATAGGAAATTTGATGTCGTTGACAAAAAAAACTCATGGAGTGGTGTTCAAAAGCCATAAGTTTGACTTTATATGTTAATTTTGGATGATTAAGGGGTTGGTTCTTTATGGTTAACGGATTGAGGAATAATATTGAACACGTAAATAAGTCATGATCTCACTTGAAAAGTATATAAAGGGAAGGGTGTGGTGATACATTATTTATCTATAGTAATTGTTGAGCTTGTCGCTCGTGAACTATTATGGTGTTTTTAGCTTGTTGTGATTTTTGATTAGCTTCTTATAGTACAACTTTATGGTGTTATGTTATAGATAAAGTTGTCAGCAAAGGAGTTTGATGACGCAACGTAAGATAGTAAGTCTTGAAGTAAGGTATGTAAAGCTAAAACCTCTTTTGCCATTATGTCACAACTTGAAGTCGCATGTTCTTTCGATAAATGTCGTCAGAGATTATATGATACTTGAAAACAAGTTATTCTATTTTATAAACCCTCTCGTGTTGGATTCCTAAACCTATAAAATTATAGTACTCTTTTCTGGTCAAGAAAATCATATGTTTCACATAATTATATGTGCCTTTAGTTGAAACTCTTAGAAGTTAGTGGGTGTATATGTTGCATAAATTTAAAAGAAGTAATTAGCTACAGACTATTTGTAGGTGTATAGGTCACAAAATATATGATTATTAAGCTAAAGAAAGCAACCACAAATCGTATTACGAGTTGTATGATTTGTAAGTTAATTATTATAAGTCTTTGCATGCAATTGAGATTATAACCTACTCTATAACATGGAGTGGGTATTTTTAGGACTACTACGTGCAACACTATTATGTGCATAGAATTCAGATAGAGTCAGTTGGAATTCCCCGTTGTGGATTCCCCTGACTGATACGGGCTTGTGGGCAGAGAATATGGGAGCCCTAGGGGAGTACCTTTATAGACCTCGTTATTCAGACTATGAGATTTTAGGCGCGGTCGCAACATTGGGTTACATATGCCATACAAGGTTCACTGATCGCTGACAGTGGGTCATCATGTGACTCCCTGACAGTTAGTCACAAAGAGCAAAGAAGTTATATAACGAAGTATGGATATCACTTAGGCAAATTATAGGAATTTTATGTATATAATTAATGAGCCATGAAATGTTGGATGAGGACCCTTAAGACTGGTCACAATTCTAGTTTTGGGTTATGTTTTCTGCATACATATGCTCGGATTTACCTATCCTGATATTTGATTAATTTGAGCATTCTTACATGTCTACTTGTTATATAATCTACTTTACTACTAGTACATATTTTATATGTACTAGCATCTCTATTTTTGTAGCACTATATTTCTATCAATATAGGTTCAGGTACTCAGGAGAACAAACATTTTCTAGTAGACCAGAGACTTCCATTTTAGCAGTTGGTAAGCTTCACCCTTACCTGGAGCTATCAGATATTTAGAGCCTATATTTTGCTATGTATGTGCATATGTCAGAATGAGTATGTCAAATTCCTGTCCCGACTAGTTATCAGATTCTCAAATACATACTCTTTATATGCTTCTTAGACTTGATTTTGTTTCCGTTGTAAAGTAGTCTAGTGGGATCTTTTGTTATCTATGTTTTAGTATGTGTCTTGATTTATGTTCCGCTGCTTATGAGCCTACAACATTGAGATGATTTTAGTACAGATAATTAGCTGCGATAGTTTTTTCCACTATTTTAGCGATTATGATTGAGATAAAGCTCTTTAGATGGATTCATCAAGCTCGTAAACTCGCAATTGAATCCAAAATCATTGTTGATTGCTTCAATGAAAATAAAGAAGCCCCTGCTTTCCTTCGTGTTGGTAGTGGTACCTACCTGCGAAGCTATCCCCTTTTATTCTATACTCTATTTTTTGCCCCCTCTCTATGGGGGCCCCTTTTTTTAGACTAGTTTGCTGCTAGGAGTCCCTAGAGTTTCCTATAACGAGCGAAACCCTTGTTTTGTGTTGCTGAGACATGCGCCTAAGGAGAAAGTCTTTGCAACCGAAGTGAGCCGAGGAGCCGAGTGGCGTGCCAGCGCTTAGGTGCTTGTATAAATCCTCAATGTACGCTCCATTCTAGTTGGGGGCGTGAAAAATTTGATATCAATGAACCCATTTGTGAAAACAACATTCATAAACTCGAGGTCATGCTTAATGATCTAAGTTACTGCAATAACATGGATATCAATAGCCTTTTCAGTTACTTGGATTAAGATGATACATGTTTAGAGGTTCAGAGCTTGAAATAAATTGTGGATACCATCGGAAAAATAATTTTAATGATGAAGTTGATGTCGATATAATACATTTGGAAGCAATTACGCGTAAGGAAGCACTTATCGCGTCTAGAACTCTTCATGTTCTTTTGGTGAAGTTCAAGAAGACGAATGCCAAAACTTTTGGATGCAATAAGGAAAGTTAGAGATGAACTTTAACTAGATTTAAATTTTAATAAAAAAACAGAAAGCACTAAAATTATATTTCACTAAATTGTCATAGATATTTTTGTAAGCTTAGAGAATTATTAATTTATAATATTAATGGGACCATATATCTATATAGAGGTTCTTCTGAAAATATATTATCATATTATCTTATCAAAATCTATAATTTTTTCCACTAGCCCAAGTCGGGGATCAAATGAACCCACTTGTGAAATTTCACTAAATTATCGTAGATATTTTTTCCACTGTGAAAACGACATTCATGAATTCAAGGTCATGCAGCTTTGAATGTCAACAATTGAATACTACCATGTATTATGACTAAAATAATTAGGGTCATTTGGTTGGGTTTATAAAAATAATGCTAAATATAGTGTATTAATGGTGCTTGTATTAGTTATGCTTGCATTAATCATACATAGATTATTTTTTATGCATTGTTTGGTTTGGTGTATTAAAAAAACAAGCATTGCATAAAATATTTATTTACGAAAATATCATTCATAATTATGGTGGAAAAGATGTAAAAAGGGTTTTAGGGTTAATTGGGTCTTTAACCATGCTAATGCATGTATTGAATTCCTTTGCATTACTAATACCTACAATTTCATGGTTTTAGTAATACACTCCTCAATACACAATGAAGTGTATTAGTTATACATGTCATGAAACAATTTATCAAACAAGATACTACTACTACACAAATCCAACGCATGCATTATTTTCACTAATACACTCTACCAAACTATAGAAAATAAACTTACCAAACTTACTAGAAGGATCTTAAGTTTTGACTAAAATCTCGTAAGTTGAATCTTAAACCTAAAACAAAAAATTTCTAAACAAAGAAACCTAAGAAGACGGTACCAACTCCTAAATAGAGATAGGGAAGGAAAACTAATTACATTAATTTAATAAAATCTATATATTTATATAAAGCTGGAAATAGGCAAAGCTGATGTGGCATGCCTTATTGATCAGTATTGCTATTTATCTATTTTTCCATAATTTTGAATTTTTTTCATCATTTTTCTATTCAATAATCTTTTTTTTAAAAAAGTAACTTCCTTCCTCATTATTAGCATTTAGCATAATGAGCAATTAAATTAGGAAATTATTTATTGCTTTAGCCCACGCAGTATCGGTTACCTCTTGATGCTTTTAATCACCAGTAATTAATTGGCAACATTCTTTTACTTATTCATACTCTATTTTCGCATATATATACTCCTCCTTATATCTGTCATTTGAGGTCTAAGGCAAGTATTTTTCTCTTTTCTTTTATTTTATTTTATTCATGATTCATAATCCTTAATTTTTAATCTATATATATGTTATCATCATCTTATAACAGGCTAATCAATATGGAGTTTTTTTTATGTGAAGAGGCAAGTCAGATATTTTTTTTAATCAGTGTCATTGTTATTTAAGTTTTTGCAAGACTTTATCATAATTTTTGTGATTGAAGTGTATTTTTGAAGTTGTTAATATATATATGAATACCCATCTCTCTCACTCTCTCTCAATCTATACAATATCAAAGTTTGGTATAGACAAAGTGATGTGATATCTCTCTATCACCAATAAATTATTCATCTTTTTTCTTTTTTTATTCGGATTTTTTTATTATTTTTACTTTATTATTGCAATTCAATAAAAGGCAATGCAAAAGTGTAAAGGAAAACAAACATTCATATCCATATGATATAGAAAATCTATGTAACATAAGTTGGATAAAAAAAAAGGGTGATGTAAAACTTAGTTTTAGCGTAAAAAAAATATTTTTTCCTTAGATTTGCAGGAAAACGTATGGATCATTTATTGCTCATTATTGTTACCTATTATTTGTCCTTATTACTTTTTCTGCATGTAATATCTCCTCAAGTCTCTCTTAATTTTCTGTTTTAATTATTTTTGATTGATAATTATAATTACCTTAACAAATATCAAGCAACATTTCAAGACTTATATAAGTCCACATCTCAACACACAAATCGCAATTGCAAGATTTAAATTTGTGTGCATCATTTTGCTCAATTTAATTAATATACGAGATATTTACTTTTATCTCTTAATTATCAATAGACAATGTAAAATCTCAATATCGCTATATATGATTCGTATTTAACAGAGTTTGTATGAATTTCTAACGCTTTTGCATATGTATATGAGAATTTGATGAAAAAATACATTGTTCAACACATTTTCGAAAATAATAGCAATTGATGTCACTCGAAACTAATTGGTAATAACATCGACGTTATGCGACTAAAGATAAAAAGGAAATGGAAGAAGGAACACTTAAAGGGAGAGTTATTTCAATATCTTTCATATATAATTTACAAGGCACAATAATAAATATTATCATAAGAGAAAAATAAGAATTGACGGTTAGATAAAATTAATTGGAAACTAGAGATGATGAATTTGAAGAGAAAAGAAAGAAAGAAAGAAAGATAGATTTATTTGATTTGTAATATTTTTATTTTTTTATTTCTTTACAATTTTATAAAAGGAAGGTGAATGAAAAAGTAAAGATGGAAGAAGAGTGGGCAGTAGGAAAGAAGTCATGGAAAGGAAGAGAAAAAAAGAAGAAAAATGTGAATATATTTTTTATACCCTGATAAAATCAGGATAGCATGTAAATGGGACTGTTAGACAAGTTCATGTATTTATATAGTAGCTAAGTTTTTAGATTTAAATTTAAAATATAGTATATGAACATACTAAAGATTAAATTTTCCATGAAAGGAAATAAAGTTAAATACTTATTATTAAATGTATAAAGGAAAATTATGTTTCAAATTTGTTACTCATGCACGTCAAAAAATCAATTTTATCATTCACATATTATAAATATAAATTGTTTAAAAAACTTATTACCGCGCGAAGCGCGGTTCAATTCACTAGTTAAATAATAATTTGAGAAAAAATAATAAATGACAATCTTGTCTATAATAAAGTCTTTTAATGAAGGACATAAAGACTGCTCTTTAGTGTATAAGCAATTCTTTAGTGGTCGCACCGAAAGTACGGTGGAGGTTGGTTGAAGATGATCTTACGCGGCATTCAGAACCAGTCTTGAAGTGAATGAATTTTAAAGAAGTAAGGAAATGAGACGACTCTTTCTTGAACTATATCATAAATAGATCTTCCCCTCCACACCAATCACGAATTTTTCTCTATTCCTCTCATATATCGTCGTAACGCCCTTAATGCTATGTTTTGAAAAAGACTTTTCATGTCATTCCCATTTAGGTCCGATTCGGATTCCTCCGTTGTTTCCGGACCTTTATGTTTTTAATATAATACTCTAATTTAGTGCATGTGTTGCGTGTGTGTCGTGTTAATAATAAAATATGTATATGAAGATATTATTGTAAAATAGTAAAAGTAATGCTCAAATAAATACAAGGTTTGTTTAAATAATAATAATTAAATTATATTATACTGACACAATAACTAAATTCAATATCTTTTTGACATACAAATATCCAAGGGCGGACCTACCTTGTTGCAAGTGGGTTCATATGAACCCACTTCGTCGAAAAAATACACTATATATACATATATATTCAATCTGTTTTTTGAAATAAACACTCTATATAATTAATTTGACCCCACTTAAACCAATAGTAACATGTAGCCCAGCGGCAAAGTGGTTACAATTTGATTGATGCATCGCGGGTACGAATCCCACCCACAACATTTGAGATATTGCTTCATTTTTTATATATATATTGAACCCATTTGGTAAAATTTCTGGGTCCGCCACTGCAAATATCATCACGATCTGAAAACTTGAGTCACAATGGCACCTACCAAAACACATTAATAGATGAGTCAACCCATAAAGTTGAACAGCCTTCGGAGCCGGAAAACGAGTAGGCAAAATTGAGGGTTATGGCAGGTCATAGGTTCTCTAGAGATTAAAAAAAATCTCATTTATTTATTCATTGTGAGGACATTTGGATGAAAATGCGTTTTCACACCAAGACCAAGTAGGTAGGAGTTTGAAAATCAGTGTACCTTGCAACATTAATAATGGCAAATATGAAAGCAAAAGTTACTTCATTCACACAACTCCCTACAACAGATGAATTTGGGCAATATAGATGTTTGCACTTATTGTTGAAGGTAAAAAGAGTGACAAACGATTTTAAATAAGATACATAAAATACACTTGATGATGTTAATTGTATGTAGTCTACATAGACCAGATTGTCAAAGAACCTAATCAACATATATGACAAAGAAACTGGAGAGACTTAAAACTAAACAGAAGCAAGCCAAGATCCTTCAAAGAATAGAGAAACAGAGAATAATTCATCATTCATCGGTAGATAAGTTTTTCTAGTGCTTTCGATAGTTTTCTTTTGCCTTGTCATCCTTTATACCCTTACTATTTATCTTGTTCTGGTTACTAACAGATCCCTCCTGAGCACTGCACATTTGAGATTTCATCTTGAACCCAAACTTCTTGGATACATTTCCCCAAGTGCTTGATCCCTTTGATCGACCCAACTTCTCAATCTCCTGCCTCATGTTTGAGCACTCCTTCTCGAGCTCTGACACACGTACCCTCATGCTATCCATTCCCACCTTCAACACCTGGTTTTCTCTCACAGCAGTAGCCCAGCCCCCCTCATTTGGTCCCACCGTGCCACTTCTCAACTGCCTTGACCCCTCATCAAGGTTTTCGGACACTAGGAAGCATCCTGCAATGGATGTTCTCAACTGCAGCTGTTCAAAGAAGAGTACTTGTACTATAATCCTTAAAGGGAGCCGTTCGTTCTGTGCAGCATGTGTACAAGCTTCCAAGGAGAGCTTCTGGCAATCCATGAGCCTGCAGAGTTGTTCTCTATCGGATTCTCCCAACCATGGATGTGACTGCATAAACAAAAGAATAATAAAAGGTTTAAAATCTCTACCTCACTTTGTGGAACTACACTGGGTATGTAGTTATAAAAGATTTACATTCTGAAATGAAAGATCTGAACCAAAACTCAAAGAAAATCGCTTTCTTTGGAGCCTATGTTCATATGTACTTTCAGTGGTCATTCATCTTGATTTCTTTATGCCCCCACCCCTGCACTGGTGGTGGGGCATTCAATCACTAGACTGCTGCACCTAACTAGACATGCCCATACAAGCAAGCCACTTTAATCTAAGGCTTCTTGGGTCAAGCTTAAATAGGATCTCAATATTAAGTGCAAATTTCAGTAAGCATAGCAATAGTGACAACATTTACTTCAGAGTACACACAATTATCATAACTTAAAAAAGAATAGCAAACTAAATTTACCTTGAGATAAATGTCAATTGCACGATAAAGGCCATCATCCAAGGGCCTTGCATATTCAGGAACAGAAGCAGCAAGAGTCTGAAACTTGGGAAGCTTCACGTTAACATCTGGGGCAACCTCAGCAAGATATCCATCGATTAGTTTTGCCACCATAGTGATTGGTGTCAGAGATGGTGAACCAATCAATTGCTCATCATCAATGGAACAAGGTGATTCACCACCAGTTCCTTGATCCATGGCTAAGAAGTGCTCAAGAATCCTCTGTACGCAGTCAACATTATAAAGTGTTTCCATCGAGTAAGAGAAATTAGGCATTAAGAGATCTTCTAGAGTGGCCTGATCAAGCTGCATTCCTATCCTTTTCTCCAAGTTTGATATGCAAGAGGGACTGGCTCGAAGAATCAAGGCTGTTTTCAGTAGGCCAAAGAGGAATTTAGTTGGAACTAGGCCTTTTTGCATGGGTAGTAAATTATCCACCTCTTCAAGTAAAAGCTTCTGATCTTCTTCTGATAGCGAAGAACCTAAACCAACTGGTGCAAGTCGGTTAGTGGACTCAGAAGAGGTCTGCCGCCTGTTTAGCCCAGGCAGGTACTTTTTAGCATAATAACTGAGGGAACCAGCAACAATATCCTGTTTGATGCCTTGAGATTCCATAGCAGAAATTAGCCTCTTGTAAAGAGGTAAACTTAAAGTTGATGCATCCTCATACCACCAATCTGAACTTGAATGTTTTGGCCTAGCCCCAGTGCTTATTCCATTCCATAGGATACTCCCTCCAGGACTCTGCAAGGGGCCAACGTGCTCCATCACAGGCCAACCAAACAGGTTGGGATCAGTACATGCCTTCACAGCTAATGAATCAATGCACCTTTTTGTAATTCTGAGTTCTTCAGCATATGGAAGAACATCATCACAGGTTTGGAGTGCCTTCAAAGAGTCTTTCCAGCTACGGAGAACTACCTGATTAAGAAAAATCTCAGTCTGTGATATCAGATTCCCCTCCCCATATTCTTCAGTCATATCAAGATGCTCTGCGGCACATCGAAGGTATACAGCATTTGCTGCTGTAAGCTCTAGTTTAACCCCATAACAAAATTTTGCTACAAGTTCAAATGTTTTAGCACCACCAGGGATGTCATTGATTTCAATAACACAGCCATCTTCTCCTTCAGATGCTTCTGCAATCCGTTTTTCCATAACCCCACTTCTAGAAAGCAATGGGAACTGCAATTATTCATTGGAAAACATTAAAAATGAGACAAATCTAAAAGTTCAATCATCTTCCTTGCAATCAAATTTCAAATTAGATGTGACAAGCTTTAAGGAACTCCATACAATCAAACTAATTTGACATTGTGCTCGGGAACGACTTACAGTGATTTTTAAATGCAGAGATGGACAAAATTTTGATAAAGTTGACATCTTTTTTGTCTTGGAACATTACCATTGGTTGAAAGCATAAAAGCTGGCTTGGAGAGACTAAAGTAGAGAGCAACAGGTCATTATAAGGTGAAAAAGTATGTCACTTTTGCCTAATTTCATCAAATATAGAAGCAAAAAGCATCTCGGAAGTACTAAAAAGAAACAATGAAGAAAGAATAGCTGTTTTAGTTAACAAGCATGAATAAGGTGTACTTGAGAGCAACCCAAGGGCGACGAGAACTGTTAATAGCATAAATCTCTAAGGCAAACGGAAGGACATTTGAATAGACAATTTAAGGAAACATCATTCATATGCAGAAGAAAGAGAAGTACCAATACATCAGTTGGTCTATACATCACTAGATCAATCAATTCTTGCAGAGAACTTTACCTTGTGGAGATGGAAAGTCATTTCCCCAACTTCAACAACAACGTCACTTGGGAGGCCAGTTGTGCAGAACCTACAAACATACCAACAAAAGGCAAGTTGTAAAATTTGAAAAGTAATCTACCACCTGAAGCCATGACCATGCCAGGGCAAAACAAGACCATACAATCTAAGAGCACCCAACCTCATTATCCTCTTCTAGGAAGAATGTATTAAGGAATACGCCTCAAAAGAAATAGCAAGTAATTACAAAAAATTCTGTCAAAAACTTGGACATCTATTTGCTCTCTTAGTTTCTCTGTACATTTCTACAATTCCTCGTGTAATTTGCCCCACTGCGTCTGTATGTAGCAACGGTGAGAGCTGAACTGATTCAATGGTCGAGCCTGGAATTGTGCGAATCACAGAAAAAGTACGGAGAAGAAGATGTTGATACCTACAGCTCATTGTCTAATTATATATAGGCTTCTTAGGGTCTACATGGTTGGTATGCAACACACTAGTTTTTGATGGAAAAAACTCTAATCTAACCTAAATATGTTGGCTAATACAATCATATTCTTTTGCTCAAAAAGATTTGAGTAAACCATACGGTTTGTTTTCCGTCCAAGTTCCAGTTTTTATTTGTTCCCCCCATGACAGTTACTGTTTGATGCTCTTCCTTAGGTGATAACAAAAGTATGGGGAGCAAAATTTGACAGAATAAAACCCAATTAGAGGTTTATTGAAAATGGTTAGAAAGAAAGAAGAAAAGTGTACCAGGCCTGGCCTTTTCTTTGGAATGCATCTGTTTTGGATCCCAACTTCATACATGCCATATCTCCTCCGACTGTTACAAACCCACCCTTAATTCATCCACTCCTTTCTTGAGCTGCTTCACCAACAACAAACTTGCGCAGATCCAGCAAAATGCACCTCAAAACCAGCAAATACCTACTTCACAAATCTCTCAGTTAAGAAAGACGAGAATCAAATAAGTAGTATTGTTTCCCAAATGAGACAATAAATTTAGGTCAACTCCTCCAATTCCAATTCCAACTCACTAAATAAATACCCAGTTGTTCACTTCTGACCATAAGATTCCAACACTCAACTCCAACCAAAACCCTTAAACATCCATTAATAGAGAGAGAGAATGAATTTAAGGCATGATGAAAATGTAAGAAAATCTCACCATTGCTAATTAATGCTATTTGGTAGCTTTGTTCAGTGCCCTCTCTTTTTCCTTAAAATACACTCACTTTGCATAATTAATTTCATTCTCTCTATCATTTTACTTCTAATTTCTCTAATCTAAAATACGTTACTTTTTGCTTTCCAAATTTTGATTTGTCTATGTATTAAAATAATAAAATGATTGGTATAATGAATTTAACATTTTGTTTTTATTAATTGATAGAGTCTTAAAAATATTATTTTTCAAAAAATTAACTCAATGTTACTTTCTCTGTCCAATAATATTTGTCCACTTGATTTTACATCGTTCTTAAAAAATTGTATAATTTTATTATATCATCCTTTAAATATAATAAATTCAATGTCTTAAAAAATATAATAGGAAAATAACTATAATTAACGATAAATGTAAATTAGGAACTAAATATAAAATTATTTATTAATTTTATAAAATGGAAAAATATTATTAGATATCTAAAATAGTATTAGTGGATAACTATTGTTAAATGGAGAGAATAGTAAATTGAGAATATAACAGAAAAAATTATTCTTTCTTGATTTATCAAAAATCAAAAATATTTGACGAGTAAATAAAAACTATACAAATAGTTGCTACTTATTGAAAGTCGCACCTATCTGTTTGTCCAGCTAGGCCATGTGATGCCTGCATATGCTCTAATTATGATCAATTTTTCGAAAAATGAAAAGAGTGCTTGCTTAAACGTGCAGCTGCAGCATTTTAATAAATTCAAATTATTAAATTTATATTCTTTGACTAACTTCAAACTCCAAATAATGATAACATTTTGGGTGGTCAATAAACAATTTGTTCATTTTCTCTTTTTCTTTTTCCTAACAACAACACAATATGAAAATGATTATTTATAAGAAGGAAATTTGAACATAATAATCGTTTGATATTATAAAAATAGAATGGTTCAACTATATATTATGTATGTCACCAAGAATTCTCTGTTTCAATTGTGTGTATAGAATTCATGTTACATGAATATTATGTGGACCTATGAATAGATATTCATCACTCTAAAATAGGGGTTTAGAGCCCTTTTGACATTGTTGTTGGGATTCGAACATCACTTATGTTAGAGAAAAAATATTTTTTGAAAATTATGTGTTTGACAAACTTGTAAAACTATTTTTAAATGGAAACAAAAACAATTTTTCTGTTATTGGAATAAACTAAAAATTTATGTTTCTTCTGATGGGTTTTCTTGACTTCTTTCCTGATAAAGATTTGGTTACGATTTTGAAGGCAGTTCCTCTTAATAGAGATTTAAAGGAACTTATATTATGGAAAATTATAGACGGAATGGTGATTGATATCATCAATAATTACATGATAGAACAAGAGCTTTATGAAAGATTTTATTGTGATGAAGTTTATAACCTCTTGAATGATTAAAAATGTAGCCTCTTGAATGATTAAAACTAAATGCTATGTTTGCAGGATGGATCCTCCTTGGATAACCAAGGCTAGAGGAAAAGGCAGTTATACTCGCGGAAGGGGAAGATCAGCCCCAAGTTCATCAAGATCATCATACGGATCTTCATCATCTAGTACTCCAATTATACAAAAGGGAGGAATGAGTTTATATAACTTAAACTCTAGAGCACAAGAAAAAGCTTCTTCATCAATACATCTGGAAGATATTCCAGAAAGTGATCCATTATATGCTAAACTACATAAGTTTCTAACTCAAAAGCAAGGTGATTCTTTTGCTTCAATCGCCAAAGAAGAAGTTGATGATATCAAAACATATGAAAAGGTAGAAAAAAAAGAAATGATATTTCTCTTAGAAAACTCTGACATGCAAAGAAGAGAAAAACCTTGGAAGATATTCCAGAGGTATTTAGTTAATGGGCTTTATATTCAGGCATTTAATAAAGTTCTCTGTTATAACAATGAAAAGCATAAACATACTTGGTTTATAAAAGTATGTGCCAATATATTTGCGAATTCTATACCAAATTGGTTTTTAAACTGGTGGTCATACCACGGGCCAACAATAAAAATATTGCCTGAACCATTTCTCAAGTTATACAAAGAATGGGTCAAGGTGTCACCAGATCTCAAAGTTATATCATCAAGAACATATTTGTTATTTTCAACAAATTGAACAGATATTTTTTTTATAGAATTATCGGTTCCATGGATTTATAAATGGGTTCCAGAAGTAGATTTTATTGAGGAACAAATTCCTTGCCTATACAGAACTTATTATAATAATTTTTGGGACAAGTTGATGAAGAAAGATCCTCAAACAAAGTCCATATACGGACAAGAACTGCTGGATCTAATTACGAAAATCATACACGATTATAAATCAATTCCTAAAAAGGAATTATGACTGATGACTCAACCTCCGTAAAACATATGGCTAGAAAAATTTCTAATCATGGTGAAGGAGAACAAAATGAAATGATTATGAAATATCTAGAAGAAGTAAAGAAGAAGATTCTTCTAAATATAAGTCATTACGCAAAATCAGATTCATCAATGCGTAGCGAAACAAGTGAAGATATGCACGAAGCCCAACAATATGAAGAAGAAAGTCCAGCAGATGCACTGAAGAAAGCCAAAGATTTTTTGGCAAAATTAAAAGACAAAGTGTAAAGCTTATGCGCGTCAGTAGCGGGCCCGCGTTACTGTAGCAACACTGTTCACCAACAGTAAATACACTGTAACCAATACCTAGATAGGGGCCCAGTATCCTGTACAAAGATGTTTTTTTCTATAAATAGGCCTGTTTTTCTTTAATTGAGAGCAGGTTTTAGAAACCATCTCTCCTTCTTTCTACTTTCTCTCTCCCCACTTGTAAAATATTTTCAAGTATTGTAAGCTTACCGGACTTTGGTCGGAGGAATAGTAAAGTGTGTTGTTTGCTACAAGGTACTTCCTTTTATTTTCAATTTTTATTTCTGAGTTAAGCCGTGACTATGTCCGGCTAAGAAATTATATCTATGCCGGATAACTAACTTCTCTTTTATATAGACCATGAACGGATCTAAGCTTTATTTAAATATAGAAGAATTTTAGTATGGCTTCTCGACTTGGTTCTGAGATTGAGGTACAGTCAGATCTAGTACTACTTTTATAGGCTTTGTCTTTATGACTCCATCTGATGAGCCGTGGTTTTTAGCCCGAAATTGAGTTTGATAAGTAGGGCACCTCATACCCGGTTAGAACTATCAGACACATGGGCTTAATAAAAGTATGTATTAGCTTCTTGACAGGCCCTTTGCTTGGGTAAAATAATTAAACCATGCAGTCTGAGAAACTATGTTAAAATTATTGTGTATTTCGATTCTTATGTAGTTGGACTACCTCTAAGAATATTGACTTGCTTGATCTATGACTGGGCGAACCACCGCCAGGTCAGTGATCCTGTAACGTTGGTATATACAAATTTTAAAAAACTATTTTAAATAAAACTTATCCAAACATATGAGACATGATAATTAATTAACTAAATTATCAATTCTATATATATATATATATATAGAGAGAGAGAGAGAGAGAGAGAGAGAAAATTGATAATTTAGTTAATTAATTATCATATCTCATATGTTTGGATAAGTTTTATTTAAAATAGTTTTTTAAAATTTGTATATAATAAATTTTATATTTTATTTACATTTATATATTATTATTATTATTATTATTTTATGTATTATTTTTTAGAATTAGAAAGAACATAAAAAGGTAACAACAATATTTTTGCAAGATAAGAAAAGAAAAAAAAAAACAAGTAAAGATTTCAATCCTCCAAAAAAAATGTATAATATTGATTGAAAATTTGAATATGAATATTTTAATTTAATAAAAATAAAATTTTAATTTATTTTTTTGTAGTAGTTATTTAAACTAGTTTCTCTCTATAAAATAATCTTAATGTTAAAAGTATATTAATATTTGCCTTTTATCATAATTTGACTTTCAAAAGCATTTTTTAACTATTGTTAAATGGAATTAGAAGCCCAAAATCACTTATTTTGAGAAAAAATCATTTTAAAAAAAATTATGCACTTGGCAAACTTGTAAAACTGCTATAAAATGGAATTAGAAACAGTTTTTCTGATGTTGGGAAGAAACTAAAAATTTCTGCTTCTTAAAAAAAACAGAAGCAGAATCATAAAATTATTTTTTAAAGACTAAAATATCCCTTCTATATATATATATATATATATCTTATTAATTAATTAACATATCTCATATGTTTAGATAAGTTTTATTTAAAATAGTTTTTAAAAAAAATTATATAATAAATTTATATTTTATTTTGCGTTTATGTATTATTATTATTATTATTATTATTATTATTATTATTATTTTACATATTATTTTTAGAATTAGAAAAAAAAAAGGTAACAACAATATTTTTGCAATATAAGAAAAGAAGAAAAAACAAGTAAAGATTTCAACCCTCCAAAAAAATGTATAATATTGATTGAATATTTGAATATGAATATTTTAATTTATTAAAAATAAAAATTTAATTTATTTTTTTGTAATAGAAATTTAAACTAGTTTCTCTCTATAAAATAATCTTAATATTAAAAGTACATTAATATTTACTTTTGATCGTAATTTGACTTTCAAAAGCATTTTTTTAACTATTGTTAAATGGAATTAGAATCCCAAAATCACTTATTTTGAGAAAAAAATCATTTTAAAAAAAATTATACGTTTGGCAAACTTGTAAATCTGATTTTAAATGGACTTAGAAGCAGTTTTTCTGATGTTGGGAAGTAATTAAAAATTTCTGCTTCTTAAAAAAATACTAGTTTTTCGACACGTGCATGTGATTATCAATTTAGAAAATATATGTTATTGTATATTGTATTTGCTTATTTAAGCGAAGATTTCAATAATGAGTTTTGCACAAAATATATTGTAGATTCTTTTGTGAATGTTCAATGTTGATCGTCATATATATCTCTTATTCACGCGAACTTACGAAGATAGTCAATGAAAAAATTTATTAGTTCAATGTAATAATGTATATATTTATTTCAATTTGATGAGGTGCAATCATGCAATTAGTCGTATCTCAGTAAGATTACCTTATAGACGATATTTGTTGTATATTTTTCTTATCATCTAACCAGATGTGTTTTGCATATGTATTCCACGTTAAACTATTTAGATGTCATATGAACATGTGAAGAGAATAATTAAATTGTATTTCTTAGAACTATTTTTGTATATTGATTTTTATTGAGAAAAGACATAAAGTCACTGCTGAAGTTGTCTTGAATTTTCAAAAAGACACCCTAACTTTGCGGGTGTTCTATTACCCCACGAAACCATCTAAATCCACAATAAATATACCCTTCTGACTAATTTTACCACCACTCGTGTTTCACGAAATATGGGCGCGTGAAGGACTCTTAATACAGCTTCAGACCAACGTAAAATTGTCATGTGGCACTCCCAATTTGACTTATTTTGAAGAAAAAAAATTTTAAAAATCCATGAATTAATTTTTTTTACCTTTATTAGAATAGTTTTTATTTTTTCAAGAGAAAAGACATAAAGTCACCATTGAAGTTGTCCCAATTTTTTTTAAAAAAAATACCTTAAATTTGCGGGTGTCTTATTACCCCACGAAACTATTTTCCAACAATTATAAATACACTCTTTTTATAGCTTTTATAATCTCATAGCTTGTGCGTGTGTTTCACCTCAAATAAAATAATATAATTTTATTTTTCTTACTGATTTAATAATGAATTGGGTAAAATCCTAACTCACTCACATTTTGATCCTCAAAATCTTCTGGGTCAAGTCCAAAAGCATAGACAAGTTGTGAGTACAAACTCAAAAACTTCAATGTAAATGGGTGCATTAATTAATTTGGGTTTAATAGATATAAATTGTTCGTGAAAATGGTCTTGACGAGTTGTTGCATTGTTGAGGAAAGAATTCAAAGGCATTGAGATAATTTTGAAATTTCAATTGATGGTTCTTTTAGTGTCGTACTGTTGTAGCTCTATTTTTTGTTGTTGTTGCAGAAGATGAAGATGGAATGAGCTAAAATGGAGTTTTTGCAGAGGTGGAAAATGAAAGATTTTGAATATGAGATTTTTGTGGAATCCTTCGTTTTCACTGTTTACATTATAGTGAAGATTTTCACTTAAGAATCGTATAAAATCTTCTTGAATTCTTAAGTAAATACTAAACTATTCTTCAACAACCACCATGAAAGACATTGACCAAGAAATCCTCTGTTTCTTGATTTTTTTTAGAAAATGGAGGCTTACAATCTTGCTACGTGGCATTTTTAGATTGGTTTGAGGGTGATTTTTTTTTCCATTCATGCGCCCCCAATATGTGAGATTACACTTGCTCTAAGAATGGGTTAAAATGATGTATTTATAATTGTTAGAAATAGTTTCGTGGGGTAATAGGACACCCGTAAAGTTAAGGTGTCTTTTTGAAAATTCGGGACAACTTAAGTGGTGACTTTATGTTTTTTCTCTTTTTTCAAATATTTTTTCTCATCTTCCCTACCATCATTAGCTTACCCATATTTCTTGGGCATCCATGTCTCCCTTCATTTTTATTTTTATTTTTATTTTTATTTTCATTTCTGGTCATTGTTTTTTTTAAAAAAAATTGTTCATTCTTATTCTTCTTCTTTTTTTTGAAAAACAAATTAGTTCGGTGATTTTTTTCTTCCTACAAATCAAGATTGAGATTTGGGAGTAGTGAAACCATGGAAAACTCGATTTGGGAGTAAAGAGTTGCAGAAGGTGGTGATTTAAATTTCAGATTTTGACTTGGTGATATTTTGAGTATTTAAATTTTGATTAGTTGACGTTGTTTATTTTCATAAATAAATCAATTGATGGTAGTTTGACAAATAATTGTAGTGTTACTGTGAAATCGGTCCCGCTACAGCGAAATTGACGACCGTTGCAGCGACGATGATGGAATGGCTACCTGAAAAACACAAGTTGAGGCGAAGAACAAAGAGAAAAAGAAAAAAAACAGTAAAGCAAAGAAATCCAATAAAAATAATTAAAAATTACTTTTAACACGTGTCAAGTGACTATTAGTGCGTGACTTATAAATATTTTTGTATAAGTGGTATTGGGTGAAAAATGGGGTATACATACTATTGTGAAGTTGATCAATGGGGTAATAGGACACCCACAAAGTTAATGTGTCTTTTTAAAAATTTTGAACAATTTCTAGTGATGACTTTATGTCTTTTCTCATTTTTATTTTATAAGATATAACATAATAGGTGATGTTCTTGTTGTTGGCTCTCATATTTGACTTCTCGATTGATTTTGTACATAAATCAAAGATAGTTATCTGACTGTCCATAGTAAACTTAGAAAGGTTAAAAATTATTTTGTAAATGACAAATTTTAAATGATTCATACATATTCACATATATTTATGTTGTTATGAGTTCTTTTTTTTTTAAAAAAAAAAAGAAACTCGAAACATTTTAAAATAATATATTTTGAAGTTAGAGATTTGCATTAATGAAAATATTTATCTCATTAAAATTAGCTATTAAATAAATAAATAATAAAAATTATACTAATACAAACTTCAACTGACGTTATTACAAGTCATATGAACTTTTCTTCGTCTAAAATACTAAAATATTAAGAAATAGTAAATAAGTAAAACAAAAGGGCAATGTTTATTTAGTAATTACTATTTTGAAGGAAACTTCCTACATTCTAAATAACATAAGTACCATTGATACATAAAGTCATTCTTTTGTCTTGAGCATAAAAAAACAAATCATGACAATTCTCTAACTCTTGAGAAGTTTAATAATTTTGGAAAAAGATATTCAGAAGTATATATCTACATCACAAGAGAAATTGTTAATAAAAACAAATGAACTTAGACTACATCATGTTAACTTCATATATTGGAACATTACATACTAATGTATATATTAAGTAAAAAAATAATTATTATATCATCAAAATTATTTTCCTCAAGTACTCGAGGTTATGGAATATACCCTCTTATGATAGAACGATTTACTTCATCAGAATAGTGGTACCTCATATTCCGCTAAACTTTGAACTAACTCAACGACAATAAATCACACAAAAAAATTTTAATTGCAAGAAGAAAAAGAGTAGAAGATTAAAAAAAATGGGGTTGAAAATGAGAGGAAGCTCCTATATTAATAGTCAACAAAGGGTAGTATGAATAAGTATTTATTATTTCATCAGAATAGTGGTAACTCATATTCCGCTAAACTTCGAACTCACTCAACGATAATAAATCACACGAAATTTTTTAAAATGCAAGAAGAAGAGTAGAATATTAAAAAATTGTGGTTGAAAAATGAGAGGAAGCCCCTCTATTTATAGTCAACAAAAGATAGTATGAACAAGTGTTTTTGTGTCTTATCTAAAAAGTCATGACTTTTCCGAGAAGTCACACCTCTTTGGAAAAGTCAAAACTCATCAAAAAATCACAACCTTTTGAAAAAAGTCACAACTCATCGAAAAAGTCACGACCTAAGTTAAAGATATTATAATAATTTAACGTTTAAGTTAGGAGTTCATGTTTTTAAGGTAATATATATATATATAATTTTTAGCAGCAATGCCACATAGGCTCTTAAATCACATATCACCTTAAAAAGGCCTATAACATATGAGTTGCTATATATATCTTTCACATTCATTAGGTGAATGATTGTGGGTGGTCAATTAAGAACGTGTTCATTCTCTCTCTTTTTCTTTTTCTAACAACAACAACAATATGAAAATGATTTTTTTGGGGGAAATTCACTGAAAACTTAAAATTTATAAAGAAGAAAATTTGAATATAATAATTATTTTGATATTACAAAAAAAAGAATGGATCGATTCAACTATATATATTACATATGTCATAATGGATGTCTTGTTTTAATTGTGTGCATATAACTCATGTCACACGTATATCATGTGGACCTATGAATATTTATTCATCACTCTAAAATAAAATTTTAATCACATATTGCCTAAAAAGGTCTATAACATATGAGTTTCTATATATATATATATATATATATATATATATATATATATATATATCACATAAATAGATGAAGAGCTTTTGGTAGCTCCAGAGTCATATAAACATGGAGCTAACTTCCTAAATGGTCATTTATATATTGACAATTACCTATTAAAATTAGGTTTGTTTCTTTTGGAGAATTAAAATATCACTCAATTTAACTATCCTCTTTTTTCTCAGAATATACTAAGCACCATAAAAGCTTACTTTTTTTTTTGTTATTGACATGTCTTGTCAAACTAAAACTCAATTTTCTTAAATTATAAATATACTTAACTCATAAATTCATAGTTCATTTTGGATAAAAACTAATTGAGAACAAGTCACAAGTCAAACATTCTTAGCGAAGGTCCTTCGTAAAAATGTTGACGAGTTTTTTTATCATGTAAAAATAAATTTCATATTCACAAATTTGTTATGTAATCATTTTTTATATATTTAGAACTAAAAAATTAATTAAAAATTTACATATTAAATATTCCTTTATTTGAAGCATTGTGATGAAATTCCTAAATAACTTCAAACTAGTTATGTATATTTAATTAGGTTTTTATGCATATTATTTTTTAAATCTTACTCAAGTTTTCATTTAATCCAATTTCATATATATATATATATATATATATATATATATATATACCATAAAAATATATTAAACCATGATAATTAACAACTTCAAATATGTAAAAGATATGGAAATTTTGATTGATTCATGATAATTAAAGCATGATAATATATATATTAGCATCTAAAACAGAAGACCTTGTAATCATTTAAAATTTATTAAATATAGATTTATAAAGTGATTAGGATTATATTAAATTCATGAATATATTAGTTCAAATAAATATTATGGATTAATATAATTAGATTAATTATTTCAGTCCAGTAAATATGAATTTAATTAAAGTCCAAATTAATTGATTTGGGCTACAATAGATGAGCCTAGTTTGCTAAGCTCAATATCATCTCATCCTAGAGGCTCATTTTGGTGCCACGTGGCAAATGACGTGGCATGCCAAGTCAAACAGAGAAGTCAATAGGATCATGTCATGTGTCAAAAATGAAAAACCCGCTGCATAAAACTCATATGTCATGTCACTTAAATCTGATTGGCCGAAGGGAATCATGTTCCTATCACAACTCCTCTATTCTAAAACTATAAATAGGAGTCTTCATAATTCAGAAAAGGGACCAAAAAGTTTAACAAAAAGCTAGAGAAAATCTTATGGATCAAAAACCGCAAATTTCTCTACAAGCTACAAGTGTGAGAATTCAAGCATTCAAGTTCAAGAACGATCAAGATTAAGACCACCGGATTCAAGAACAAGCTTGAAGCTCTTGAATTTAAGTAAAAGTCAAGATCAAGATAAAATTCAATTTCAAGTTCATCGAAGATTCAAGAACAAGCTCCAAAGCCTTTGAATCCAAGATCAAGATCATCAAGTTCAAGTCCATATCAAGTTCATCAAGTCCACAAAATCAAGTTCAAGTTCAACAAAGATTCAAGAACAAGCTCCAAAGCCCTTGAATCTAAGATCAAGAAAAAATTCAAGATAAAGTTCAAGAATTCTTGAATTAAATCGAAAAAGACGAATCAGAGGAATAATAGTAATTGTAACACCCGCACTTCAAAATCAATAAATACGATTGTTGCGATACTTTTCCATTCTTGATTATTATTTTTCTCGGCGTGAATTTTACTATCCACAAATTCTGACACGCTTAGTAGGACAATCTCTTTCAAGAATCAAAGAATATTGAGATGACTTCCAAGAAGATCAACTCTCAATCAACTACATCTAAGGTCACTAACTTTAAATTTTCTACTGAAGTCGAAGGAATCCTTAGTGTTACCTTTGGAAGTTTCGGAGTTGTTACGAAGAACAAGGCCACTATGTTGGAATAACAAACACTTCAAGTGTCGTCTACATCAACTCATGTTTTTGGGTCTTTGACTCCAAAAGGATCAAGTCCTCCACAAATGCTTTAAAAGAAGGAAACAATGTTGCTAAGAGATCAAGAAAACCTTAGCTTTACTTGAGCAATCTGGTTCCAAGAACTCTACCACAAAGGAAAACTATGATTCAACCAAGAAATCATCTCCACATGCATCACATAATATGATTCTGTTGAAGATCAACTTGCGCGACAATCCAGGCCACTTTCCAAAATCCCTAATGATCATGCAAGCAATGGTAACTGATATTTCTTCAACCGAGGAGCAATTTGCAAATCAAACAAAGTTGGTTGAACAATTGACAAAACATGTATACCACCAAAAGTATCAAATTGATAAGTTGATGGATAGAATGAAAGGAATTTTAGATGGAGAAGTCACTCATGCTCCTGGAAAAGGTGTTGAAGTTCAAGAGATCGAGAATCCTGCAAAGCAAGCACCGCTTGTCAAGAAGAGGTCAGTTTCTTCCGAAGGAATTATCCCACTCGATCGCTTGAAGCAGTTCATTGAAGGTACAATCAAAGATAAGTATGGAGTCTCCACCAAGTGTTATCATATGTATGTCAAATCATACACTCCAAGAATTGATACCTTCAAAATGTCTCTCGGTTATCAACCTCTCAAATTTCAACAGTTTGAGGGTAAAGACAATCTGAAGCAACATGTTGCACGCTTTGTGGATACATGTAATAATGCTTGAATTTATGAAGAACATCTTGTCAAACAGTTCATCTGCTCTCTAAAAGGAAATGCCTTTGATTCATACACAGATCTTGAGCCCAATTCTATCAATAGTTGGGAGCAACTAGAGCATGAGTTTCTCAATCGCTTCTATAGCACAAGGCGTATGGTGAGCATGGTAGAACTCATGAATACTCATCAAATAAAGGATGAACTAGTTATAGATTTCATAAATCGATGGAGAAACGTGAGCCTAAATTGCAAGGATAAGCTTAGTGATGTTTCTGTAATAGAAATGTGTATCCAAAGAATGCACTGGGAGCTTTTTTAAATCTTACAAGGAATAAAGCCAAAATCCTTGAAGATCTATCTACTCGCGCTCATGATATGGAGCTGAGCATGTGTAATGACCCTCATGGTCATTTCTGTGTCTCGCCTTCTGTGTGTTGTTTAGAGCGTTCCTATAGCTACCCCAAGTCATTTATGACTTGCTGGGACTGACAGTTCGGTCACCTGGTCGTTCGTTTGGTCTTGGTGCGAGTTTTTGTGTTTTGGAGCTTATGAACCTTGAACGATCATTTTCGATCAAAAGTTCAAGAAGATGACATCGGAATCCAATTCTGACGATTCCATCAGCTCCGGAAGGGTCATTTTAGGCTAGTAACATGGTCGTCATGACTCCCGAGGTGTAATGACTTGAAAANCCCATTACTTGTTGTTCCGGGTTACGGGTTGGCTTACCTGCTGGTGGGTTATAGCAGGTGCCATCATGACTTGATAAATCGGGTCGTGACACGAGGTTTTTAGTGTGAGTCGGTGCGATTAGGCGTTTTAACTTTAAGTTTAAGCCTAAGTTTGACTTTGGTCAACATTCTGAGTAAACGCGCTCGGATGAGAATTCCGTCAGTGTGGTTAGCTCCGGAATGTCGAGTTTGGTCTAGATTGACCCTTCTTTTGTGTCTGGAGGTTTT
Organism: Solanum stenotomum; assembly: GCF_019186545.1. Taxonomy (NCBI): domain Eukaryota; kingdom Viridiplantae; phylum Streptophyta; class Magnoliopsida; order Solanales; family Solanaceae; genus Solanum; species Solanum stenotomum. Next base: position 6,096,785 of record NC_064293.1, read on the forward strand.
TGATATCTTTCCGAGCCCTTTTGTGGGCTTTGACTTAAAATGACTTTTGGAAGTGGGACCCACTTTTTATCGAAATGACCTCTGATGGAAATTTCGACTGCGCCGTTGAGTCTGGAATGTCGAATTTGGTATGGTTGCATATCTCTTCTGTGTGCACGGGGTTCAGAACGAGATCGGAGTACCCCGTCGGAGTTTTTAGTTGTTGGAAAAATTGCAGAAAATCTGCAATATAATGCAGATTTTCAGCAATATTTCCCAAAACTTTAACCCTCATAGCTTTCTCATCTCTCAACCGATTTGGGCGATTCAAAAGGCAAAGTTGTGAGATTTTTCGAGAACAACGTGTTGGTGAGCTCGGATAGTGATTTGGAGTCCCCATTCGAGGTAATTTCGCGATAAAACCTGACTGCAGTACCTTTTTCGAGCCTTTGTTTTTGGTATTATTATTTTGGTCATATCTCACTCATTTTACCTCAGTTTTGGGTGATTCGAAGTCTCACGTGTTGAGAATTGTCGTGGCTTCATCGTAGAGTGTTCAAAGAGTGTTGGACACCAGTAGATTCTTGTAGATCTCGAGTTTAGGCTGCTGTTGTTTTCTTTTTTTTTTAGTTGATTAAAATGGGATTTTCTTGCTTGTTGGTTTTGCTGCGTTTTGAGCCCCGAATTGTGTTTCATTTTGGAACACAAGTTTGGGGTGATGTTTAGGATGTCTTGATGGAGTCAAATTTGGACAGTTCTGTGCGGGTCCCACTATTCTCGTTTTGACTCCAAAATTGACCCGTCTCCGTTTGTTGTGATTTTGGTGTCTAAATGACTGTAATAACGTTGTGATTCTATTTTTGATAGCGGGGCAGCGTTTCGAGGACATTCGGAAAGGGAAAGCTCCGGAGAAGTGATTTTGAAGCGCGTGTGATTGGCCTACAGGTAGGCTACGGTTTTCCTCTCTTAGATTGAGCTCGAGCATGTGAATGCATGTTGATTAGTTGGGATTTGGGTTGGGTAGTTATTGAATCTTGCATAGGTGTTAAGAAATCATGTTTTCGGCCTATTTCGGGAATTATCGGGTAACTGTGAGCATGCTTTGTGTTATTAACGGACCCTCCTCGCTATGTGGAGTGCTTGCATGCTTAATTATTGTTTATTGAAGAATGTTGGGCCTTAGTTTAGGTTTGACTAGGGCTTGCCTTAGAAATACATTATTCGGATCCAATAGGCCTTAGTTTTGCCCCGACGTCGCTCGACCGGCTTAGATCCCTATAGACTGGTGTAGCAGACTTGAGTCTGATAGTTTGGGTCTTAGTTAGGCGATACTCTTTCTCCGACTATAGTTATCCTTATTTTCCCCGATGTTACGGCTTCACGAGTTACATCGGCAACACTAGTTCTACTTCGCGGTTTGAATTTGATTTTCGATTTGGTTCCACGGACATTTATGGGTGTGGATCGATTAGGACTCTTTCAGCAGCTACATTGGCACTTTTATAGAGCATCCGGTTTAAGTTCCGGCCTCTATCGCCCATATACTTATATAGAGCATCCGGTTTAAGGTCCGGCCTCTATTTCCCAGATACTTATATAGAGCATCCGATTAGAGTTCCGGCCTCATATACTTGATATTTGTGATTGGTTACTTGGGTACTTCTGGTGAGTATCCGGTTAGAGGTCTGGCCTCTGTATTGTCAAATTTTACTAATTAGGGTTGAGGTTTTGATTCGTGTTCTCCATTCTTGGGTTCTCATATGCAATTCTCTTTAGTTATAGTTATTTTGTGTACTCGTCGGGCTTATGGGGGTCCGTTCGGGTTTTTATTTAACTTGCGCACGAGTGTACCTTCTGGGCTTATGGGGGCCCAGTTAGGTGTAGTTAGCTTATAGATTGCTTTAGTTAGTTCTTTGTACACTCGTGTGCATTCCCTTGTTAGTTAGATTTTGGTTCTTGACTTCGGTTTGTGTTATTCCTTCTTTTCATATTGCCTTTACTTTTCAAGTTCAGTCGGCCTATGATGCCTACTGGGTACCAGTTGTTTTGGTACTCATACTACGCTCTGCATCTATTTCGTGATGCAGGTCCAGGTACTAGTAGCCAGCGTTGATCGAGCTTGGAGCAGACTGATCCGGAGACGGGAGTGAGCACACTAAGTTTTGTACTATTTCAGTCTCCATCTGTATATATAGACTTGTCTTTTACCTTTCGAGACAGTCCAGTCTCTGTTGTCCACTTTTGGGACTTGTACTCATTTTGTTAGTAGCTCTGTACTAGTGACTTCCAGGTTCTGGGAGGGATCTTTATTTGTATATATGTTTTTTGGTTTGCTTCCGCCTGTTTATATTGTTATTTGCCTACTCTTGTTTAGTTTCTACCCTCAGACCCATTACTTGTTGTTCCGGGTTACGGGGTGGCTTACCTACTGGTGGGTTATAGTAGGTGCCATCATGACTTGAGAAATCGGGTCGTGACAGCATGTCCTCTACTGGAAAAGATATGACGTTTGTCCATGATCCTCTCAAAATAATGGACAAGAAGGAACCCAAGAGATGGAGCAAATTTGTGCCCAGGAATGACAACAAAGTATCCATAAATATGAATATGTCACCTGTGAATTTCATGACAAAGGAAAGTAAGAATCCAAGTGTGAAAAAGACTTTCCAAGAGAGTTTGAATCAAAAGTCGACATTAGAGGCAAGAAAAGGAATACCCTTTCTTGGATTCTGACGTTTTTGAAATTTTTGATGAGTTGCTCGAGTTAAAGCTTATTGAGTATTCAAAGATGAATCAACCTGATGAAGCTGGAAAAACTTATTAACCAAATTATTTCAAGTATCATAGACTTGTAAGTCACACTCTTGAAAACGGTTTTGTCTTCAAGGATAGAGTTATGCGATTGGTTAACTAAGAGAAGATTGTCCTTGATGATGAGAAGGATGATTCTCTTTCACACACTTTGAGAGACACCTTGCATGATTTCATGATTTTCTTCTAAATTGGACTGGTCTGGTCCGGCCCCTTAACAAGTCTTTTTTTTAATAAAAGACCCAATTGGGTCATCTTTTATTAAATTAAAATAATAAAGAGACTAACAATCAATAGAAAAGGACCATAAGTTGGTCTACAAAGGAAATAATAAAAAAACTAAACTAAACTAAAAAGAGGAAAAAAGTAACAAAAGGCAAAGTGAGCTTAGACACTTCGTGTTCTTCTTCTTCAGATGAAGATGTCGAGAGAGGTACTCGATTCATCTTCCAATTTGTAAGTTCCCCAACTAGTGTCTTGGTATATAATTTAGAATGTATCATCTCAATCTAAAATTATCCTTCAAATATAGTTGTCTTGTTCACTTAATCAAACTTTGGGGAAATGCAAATATTCACCTTAGATCTCTCACCATGTGCTATAGCATAAATTATCAAAAAAGACTTCTTCAATCTTAGTTTTTGTTTCCTCCGCAGGTTCGTATTTATTGAGTAATTTAATATTTTCATCAAAATAAAAACTTTATAAGTGCAAGATGGACCAAATCATCTGTTAGATCCCTTCCGACGGATTGAACTTCCAAAGAAGTTGCTACCACCGCGTGAAAAGTTTCTAATAGAGATAATTTATTGTTCTTTTCACTTTGATGTTTACTCTATTAGAGTAAGGTGTAATATGTGTTCTGAACATGTTGATCTATGTACCTATATTATTATTCGAGTTGTTTATTCAATAATTGTTGTTTGTGTAAGTTGCATTATGATATCTTCTAATTCTCAAGTTGTGTATCTCTGCTTTTTTCATGTTAAGATTTTTTTTTCCTTCTGTTGGTAAATCGTGGAATGATGAAAATTTAAGGAAACCTGCAAAATGAACAACTAGGTTAGTCAAATAATTTATCATTACATTTCCTTTCCTGAAAACATACTCTACTGCCACCCTGCCTTTTTCTATCATTCTCGTGATCTGTTTAACCACTATAGAGATACCCCAAGATGTTTTATTTAGAAAATATATTTTGACTGATTTTAGAGTCGCCACTTAATTTTTAAAGAAAATTAAGAAAACTATTTATTTTCAACAGATTAAAACAGGAATCTAATGAAAATCTTAAAAGGGGTTCGGGGTTCCTATTAATATTCTAGGAAGACTTTTTAAGGCACCTAGAATATCCACTAATGTGGTTGTTCGATAACTAATTTATTTGGCTAAAGTATTTTAACTTATCTTGAATTGCAAACTACTTTATAGTTGAGACCTATTTTAATAGAAAAATAATGAAATATTATCTAAGTGAAGTATTTCATAAACTTATTTATTTATTTTTTAAAGTTGAGTAAGAAACGAATGATTTAGTTAAGTGATTAATTCAAAATGGGTGTCTTCTGGGGATTTGAATTTTCGACCTTAAGGTTAGTGGAAAATATTAACGAGCACATAAACACAACAAAGAGGTGAGAGAAAGAGATTTGAGCCCAAATCTGGTTTTTCTGTCCGCCTGGGCCAGTATTTGGGCCCACTTTCATTTTGGGCCGAATTTGAATCACTTGTACCTGTCCTAAACTAATCATAAAAAGAATATATTTTATCTTTGGCCCTCAGGCCCAATTTTTCACCTGTCCTAAAAATCTAACGGAATAATGACAAAATTAAATAATAAGAGCTTAGGCCCAAAACAACAAAATACAACTAAAAAAATATAAATAAGAAATCAAAAACGGGCTTTTGGCCCAGTCTTTCGATTTCCGACTTCTCGCACATCCTTTCCGCTTCGGGACTTGTTCGTCGATTTTTAGATGGCTGACTCGATGGAGGAGGAATTTGGGCCTTTATGGCTCTCACGAAATATGGGATAAGAAAATAGGAGTTCGTGGCGAACTCGAATAGATTTACACATGCAAAACAAAAATAAGAATAAGATTAGTGCCCAATAATGACATTTTCAAACTGTAGCTTAACGATGATTAACCATTCCCAAAATAAAAAATGTATCAAAGGGAATTACAACTTAACACCTTAGCTAAAGAAAATAAATGAATAGATTGAATAAGAGAAGGCAATTGATACCACTAATTTTATCCCAAAAGCACACATAATAGATAAGCAATAACACTAAAAAAATAAATAAAAAAAAATGCAGCAATCTCAGAAATAAAAATAATAATGATGCATGGACAACTATATAAATATTTTAAGCAATTCAAGTTGGCCATCATTTTTAAACGCATTTAAGCATTTAAAGCCCATAAATGATCCTGACACTTATTCCCTAAATTTACTTCCTTGAATATTAATCATAACGGTAGTACCGAAAGAAACATGGACAAAAATGTATACAAAAGGACTTTTATGAACACCAATTTTTATCGAAAAGTTGAATACCGAACCAAGAGACATATGAAATAATGCCTTATCCTAAGATTTCCAATTGAAAAAAAAAGAAGATAAGCCCTGACCAACTAATGACTAAACGACTTTTAATAAACCTTGCATACCTAACAATGATCCAACAATAGCTAAAAATCAAAAATGAAACTACATGAGGTTAAGAAGAGCTAAAAATCTCAGAAAAACAGCCCGCAATAAATAAAAAAAATTCAGCTTATCATAACAAAGTAATACACATAAACAATCATTTTCCCCTTAACCAACATGGAACTCTAAATGAAATAGAGAAGACACATATCATGCTTTCTTATTCAGCTAGAGGGACAACAACCAATGCTATAGAAATTACATACTTCAAACATGAACAAACTAACCAATAATAATAACAAATTAAGGCCAAAAAATATGTAATATGCAAACCAAAAGCTAGTGGACAACCCCAAGCTATTAGCGAGTTAAGAGAGCAATATCACTTCTTCCATATTCTTGACAAAGGGGAAACATTGACAAAGGAATGGAGCATATAAAAATCTGAAGTAGGACTCGATCCTATGGACAAGAGTGAGTTCAAAATGGTTTTAGGAATATATCAAGAATAAAAGTGAGCTCAACTCTATCAGAACTTACAACCAACGATCAGTTTTATAGAGCTCAAATCGACAAGAAAAATACATTCAATGAACATGACTTCCCAACAGAACATTTGAGCAAGGTGATGCTAAATATGGGTCAACCCATTCCAAGAACATAAGTGATTCAATATTCAAGAATAATTTAAACACTCATATTCAAATTAAAACAGGCCCTCATCCATGAATATTTCAATCAAAAAAACAAGAGAGAACAAAACAAAACCAAAGAAACTGATTCATCACACAACACTTAAATTCGAACAAAATGCGAAGAGGGAAGTGATATTACCTTTCTCGAAGCAGCGGATCTGGGATGACGAGCTATTTGAGAACCTTCCGAGCCACAAACAAGGACTCCAATGACCAAAACCGGAAACAGGCGAAGGCAAGGACTGAACAGAAATCTGGGTTCTCGATCTTTCTATGGTTTTAGGAACTATCTAATTCGAGTATATTTCTTCCTATCTTAAATTAGCTGATTCTCAATCTTTTTCCCAATATCTTTTCCAACTATTTCTCTCTAACACTGATCTTTTTCCTGTATTTTGTAGGTATTTTTATAGCTATTTCTTACTATGGTTGCTCTCTGTGTATCTGTTTTAAAAAAAGTGTCAACTAAAGATCTCCAAATTTCACAACCCTATCTCTCCAATCCTTTCTTTCTTTTTTTTTTTTTCAAGACTAAATGCCAAGAGAACTTTTATACCAGGAAATTAGGGTAGAAAAGAGGGGGGGAAAATCCGGATGGAATTTTGGCATTCCAAATTTGAAATCAAAAATCCTTTCGCCCTTTTGGACAAACATCTTTTCTCTGAAATTTTTCCCCTATTCCGAAAGAGGAAAGGGGGAGAAATGCGTGCTTGCTGCGACATTAATTGGAGAGAGACGTTGAGGAATGAGGACAAAGAAGACGCAGCACTGCGTACTGTTGTACGCGTCCCTCGCTCTTTCCGTCTGCCTCCGTGTATTAACGTCGAAAGAGACGTTGCTGGGTTCTTTCCGGTTTTTTTTTTTTCTGCTTTTCACGTTACTCGGTTTTTGCTGGAAGTAAAAGAAGAACAAAGGGTATATGGGTGGGGTCCATTTGGTGTATGTATTGTAATTATATGGGGCATAGTTTTCTTTGCTTTGGGCTGGGTCAGAGTGGATATGGGCTGACTGAAGTTGGGCTAAAGGTTGGCCCAACTTTGGTCTTTAAAAAGAATTGGATGCAAGGTAGAAAAGGGTTAGAATTGTAATAAAATGGCTAGGTTTTGAATTGAGGATTTGGCCAAAAGAATTGCAATTATAACTGATTAGGATTACAAAATTAATCAAATCAAATTTACTTGGAGAATGTGGCCGAAAAATATAAATAAATAAATAAGATGAATTTAATATTAATTAATTAACGAGCTTCTTATTCTTAATGAAATCAAATAATTAACTTGATAATAATATAATTAATTTAAACATGAGCTAATTAATTCAAAATCGTAATTATGATTTAAATTAAACTAAGTTAGTAAAACACTTAGTTAAAAGAAATAGGAATCCTTTGATATCATTTTCAAATATTTATAAAATATACTAATTAGACACATAATTATATAATAATTAACTTAATTATAAACTAGTTAACTCGAAATATAAGTTATTAATTAATTCGAACCAAATAGCCAAATATTTAAATAAAACTAAAATCGTTTTGAGACAATTTTCGAACATTCATAAAATATACTAATTAGACACATAATTATATAAAATATCATATTTATTATTTTGAAATTTATAAAAATGACAAAACTACTTAAAATGACTTGAAAATTATTTTGAATTTTATAAAGCCAATTATTTCAAATCGTTTAGAATTTAGGAAGCTCGATGATTAATTTATATTGGGGAGGGTCAAAATTGGGTGTCAACACAAGACATTTCCCATATTCCATCCAATATCTTTTTCATAGATAATGAGTTAGTTTCAATAGTCACAGCTAGGAGTTTATTAGCAAAGGAATACTCCAATTCTTTTTTGATAGCCATGGCTTCTAGATTAATAATGGTCCCATCTTGAATCTTCCTTCGTGATCATATTTCATATCCCCATTCATATCTCTATTGCAATATCTTATAGAACTAGGATCAGTATTGACTTTAGAGGAACCATCAGTATTGCATTTAAAACAATCATTGTTAGGCTTCCTCTATTGAACCGCCTTACAATTTAATTGAGGAGTATATCTTTTTAGGAACTGTACTAACATCGATCATTGTTGAGGGATGTTCTTCAGCCATGTATATGTCTAGTAAATAAATATATGTTCATGTTAATCTTATATATCACTTTGTTGGTAGACATTTTGCCGCCATGCATGATCATGTTCCTCCTCTTTTATATCTGCCGCATGATAAATATTGGTACAACTTCATAGATAGTGTTAGATCGAAAAAGATTTTAATAATTGACAAATAGAGGAACAAATGAAAGGAACCAGTTGCGCTGACATGTTCCTTTCAGACCGAATCCGACTGGGATAAGAAGAACGTCAACCACACGAATTAGAAGTTATAAAGCGGTGGAAGGGTTGCTTTTTCGACAAGAAACCAGTGCAAAAAGGTTTCCTTTCATAAAGAAATCCTAAGAGAAGTAGGAAGAATAAACAAAGTAGGAATCATAAGCAAAGAAGGAAGTAGAACGGCGTGAATAAATATTCAAGAAGGAAATAAATCAAAGCCAAGTCGAGTAAGGAAACTGCATCAAATAAGTTGTGAAGTAGAGTCCGAGTCGAACAAGGCTTAAAAGATGCGGTAAAGTCAAGTTCGAGTTGAACAAGGCATTGAGGATGCGGTAAAGTCTAGTTTGAGTTGAACATGACTTTGAGAAGTTGTGATCTATAAATAGGGCAATATTGTCGTCAGAAAAGATTGCGCACCTAAACAGAGAGTTACAAGCATAATACAATCAAATAGAGGGAGTTCATATTTGAGTGATTTCTTATTACAAAGTGCAACCAACGCAAGGAAATAAGATTGAAGAACCTGATCAATATTCATAGGCTTATGCTTTATAGTTCTTCAGTCAAGTTTTCTTGTATTGAGTTTTTATCGAGTCGTATCTTTAGTTCTTTCTAGATCCAGTGAAGTATAAACTGGAGTAGGAATAGAGTCTTCAAGTTGGGGCTACTTAAAGACTTGAGAACATAAACCTTGGAGGGTTTGTGTTGGAGTTTAGGAATTATAGTTAATTCCTAGGATTGCAAGAGTTGTAATCTGAATCCATAACTTGAAGTGGGGTCGACGATCTAGTTGGTTGTTGACGTCTACGAATTAGAGTTTATAATTCCTTAGGTTACATAGGTTTGTAATCTTTTGTTGAGACTCAGAATTTAATGAAGTGGAATTAAATCCTACAGAGGTGTAGGTCGTGGTGTTTTTACCCTTTATGAGGTGGAGTTTTCCGCGATAAAATATTGTGTCATTACTTTATTTGCTTTACATAACATAACTGCTGTAATCTGCAAAGGAACATATAGAATATATATGTTCCTTAGGAAAATCTGTGGTTCAGTATTCCAACATATAGGCTTCAACTTGTTAGTACATTCACATTTCCACCATTTATTGACTGTCTGATTTAGGTGTAGGAAAGGACCATGTATCCCAACAAATAAAACATATATTTTTCATATGCCTAAAGCTAATGGGCAGGTTATAAATAGGTGGTTAACAGTTTCAGGAGTATGTCCATTACAACAATAATATCTAGAAACAATAGAGAAATCCATATTAACTAACAATTCATCAATAGACAGTCTTTTCTTTCATAAACTCCATATGAAAAATGATACCTTGAACAGTAAACCTTTATTCCATATATTATAACAAACAAATTGCTTTTCCTCCTCCTGTCTCTGAATGTTCCAAGCACTACTGACAGTAAATTTATCAGAACTGGTCAACATTCACCAGGGGTTATCCCAACCTCTACTCCTCTGGGATAACCAACTCCTGCTTAATATGATCAACAATAGTGATAGGAAAAATTGAATGCAACTTATCTTCATTCCATCTACCATGACACATAAGTTTACTAACATCTTCTACAAATCTATAAATGGGAATAGTAGGTGGTATCAAATAATACAATGCTCCTAATTTGATTCATTTGTCAAACAAGACATTAGAGTGTCCACACTTAGGTTTCCATCATATTTCTTGATTTATACTATCTCTAGCTTCTAACATCACTTTCCACATTTGTGGACCCCCCTCCCCCCACCCCCACCCCCCATTTCCACTCTACTATTTGAGGACCTTATTTTTTACAATACTTATTCCACATATAGTTGGCCCAAAGATATTTGACAGTTCTGAACCTCTTCCAAAGTTTAGCAAATAAAGCTTTTGAGACATCAAATAATGACTGAATTCTAGGCCACCTTCTTGCTTAGACAAACACATTATTCTCCCAAGATACCCAATGCTTCATTATATCTTCGTTCTTGTTATTCCAAAAGAATCTAACAAATAATTTGTAAAGGTCATGAATAACTCACTTGGGTGGGTTTATAGCTGAAAGGGGATGAATTGGCATACTTAGAAGTACATTTGCAATTTGCACAGTCTTACCTCCATAAGAAATAATTTTTCCTTTCCAAACTTAAGCTTGTTCCTTACCTTTTTTAAAATATCATTATAGAAAGATCTCCTTTTTCTAGCATGAGAGATGTACACCCAAGATATAATAAAGGAAACTGACCTCTATTAAATCCGGTGATCTGCGAGACTTGATTAATTATATTGCCTGAGACCTTGTTGTACATGTAGAAAAAACTCCTCTCTTTATTGATTGTCTGGCCAGATATCCCTTCATACTCATTTAAGGTATTCATCACTAAATTTAGAGAATACTCATCAACATATACAAATATTATGGTGTCATCAGCTTATGGTAAGTGGTTGAGGTCAGAACTCCACTTTGGCATTCCAAATCCTCTAATGGTTGTATCTTCAAATAAGACATTCAAACACTTAGATAACAATTTTGCTGATAAGATAAATAAAGCAAGGGGACAGAGGGTCACTTTACTTTACTCCTCTGGTTGAATGAAAAAAATCACATGATTGTCCATTCAGAAGGATAGAGTACCAATTATCAGACAACAACCTCCATATTTTATCTAGAAATACTCCCAAAAATCCCAATGAGGAATTGTCATGACACTCTATCATAAATTTTTGTCATATCTAGCTTTATAGCTACATTGGCAGACATACCCTTTTTTCTAATACCAGTGATAATCTCTTGAGCCAATAGCATATTCTCTATGATATTTCTGTCTTTCACAAAATCAGACTAATTCTTAGAAATTAGTAATGGCAGAATAACTTCAAGTCTATCATGCATGATTCTAGAAATGACCTTATTCAAGAAATTGCTGAGGCTAATGGGTCTCATTTTAGAAAACTTATTCACTATCTTTTTTTTTTCTTTGTAACAATACAAGATTAGTGTGAATTTTTGACTTAGGAAGAGTGTGACTATCCTAGAATGCTTTTACCACTTTGATAACATTTTACCCTACAATCTCCCAACACATTTGGTAAAAACTTCATGAGAGGCCATTACTCTAACTCCATCCAGCTCAAAAATTGCTTTCTTACTTCCACTTCAGTGGGCATGGCATTTAGAAGAATATTATCTTCTTGTGTTACCATGTCTGGAATGTTTCTAAACATAGGAGCCTCCACAAAATTCTCCTCTCGGGAGAATTGATTTTGGTAATAGTTAATTGCTTCTGTTGCTAACTGATCTTCTAAAAGTCATTCCCCTTATGAGTTTTGAATCATTTTAATTTGCAATTTCTTCCTTCTGCCATTAACCATGTTATGAAAAAACTAGTATTCTTATCACCTTCTACTCCTCGCATTTTGCATCCAAAACTCTTCCTCGTAATGTAAGTATTTCTTCATTTATGCTTGAGCATGTTGTAGCACTGTTATGTTCTCTTCGGTTGGGACTTCTTCAAATAATTCTGACCCCTTAAAAGGTTTACACCTAATTATTTTATTTTTTTGTTTAGATACCAAGGTAATACCCATAATTACGATCTAACCCATCTAATATCATTAGTTTAATTGATAATACATAATTTATGATTACTTAATCACTGATTACTAACTCTGTATGATAAAATTTCTTTTATTGCATAATTATTGTGTTAATTTTAAATTTTATTATTCAATAACTCTTGATTATATGTTCAAACAAATTTATATTTTTCAATCAATAATTATGTAACCATTCAAGTTATATAGGAAACTAGGAAACTTGTCCGCGCGAAGTTATTTAAAATATTTTTTTTTTTAGAAATTAAGTAGAAATAAAAAGGCAAATTCTATTTTGATTAGAGCCAAAATTTGTGTTTCCTCTTAAATAAAATAATTAAGAAAAGAAATAATATCTTCACATTAAGTTGACATCAGAGAAAACGATCAATTATTTTTTAAAAACAAATTGACACAATAATGTTATAACATTTTAAAAAATCGAATTACCAAATTAAGATTTTAATACAATATCATGTTCATTTCCAATTAACTTTAATTCAAACACAATATCATTCATACATGAAGTAATTAATTATTATTTATTGAGGAAATACATAGTTACCCCGTTAAACTTAAACCATTTTTTGAAGTAGACACTTAAAGTTTGCGGGAGTCCTATTACACCATGAAACAATTTTCAACCATTATAAATACACCATTTGGACAACAATGGTAATCTCAACGGATGCGTGTGTGTTCACTCCAAAAAAAAATAATATATAATTTATTTTCTACCACCCATTTAATAAAAGATTGGGTAAAACCCAGAAGATCCGTTCACATTTCAACCTCTAAACCCAACTGGATATATCATTTCACTCTCTCCTTTCTCATTCTTTCCGCTTAAACTGTTGCTTTGTTTTTTTTTTTGTTTTCAAATGCAACCATGAACTAGACAAGTTAAGCGAATCAAACAATAAATCTGATGTTTAGATTATCAATTTGTCATGGAATGTGTGTTCCAAAAAACTAACTCTGCACATTTTGTATCTTTATCAGATACTGCAACTAATTGACCACTCTCTAATAATTTCAATTTTAAATTATGGGTATTTTTTTTATTGTTTCGGATGGATTTCCATGAAAGGATTGAGTTGTAACTGAATAACACAGTCTCAGTCCATCAAACAAAACACCTTTTAGGGTCATTGCCGGCGAAGAATTTATCCACGGCTAACTGATTTCCTCGGTGACGGAGACAGATTTTGTTGTTTCATTCTCTGTTTTCTTCTCTCACTTCTTCGTCGATGGGGGTGGGACGGAGCATTCAACAGTTATTTTTACTCCGCTAAAGTTTTTCGCTCAGAACTCGGGTTTTCTTCAATTTTGTTGCCCTATTCGTTAAGTGAAGTAGATGCAGTAATTTGGAGATCAAATTGACATGATATGTGTCATATTTCAACTGGTTAAAGCTAAATTTTCCTCATTCACGCGCTTCTTAAGCGTGATATCACAGCTGAGGTAAAAATAAGTTAAAATGATATATTTATATTGGTTGAAAATGGTTTCATGGGGTAATAGGACTTGCACAAACTTTAAGTGTCTACTTCAAAAAAGGGTCTAAGTTTGATGGGGTAATTATGTATTTCCTCTTATTTAAAAATCAATCGAAGAATCAAATAGGCAATATATAAGTATTCACGAATTTTAATCAATTTCACGCAGATAAGGAAATTGTGAATACATTATTTATTGAAAATTCTACTTCTAATAATTTTAAATTTATAATTTCATTTAAAAAAAAACTATAATTGTTAACCTAAAGTAATCTAAGAAGGGAAAAAAAATAGATCTTGTTTTCCATTTCAATAAAAGAATTCACCTAATTAATTATTTTCTTTAAATTAGGCATAATTCATAATTTTCTTTTATAGAAGTACAAAAAAATACTCAAAAACCTATATACCAATAACTAATATTTTAAAATAAATAATGAAAAGAAAGAAAAAAGAACAAAGAAGGAAAAAAAGTAATTTAAGGAAAAAATTAATAGCATTAATGATGAGATTAAGGGAAAAAATTAATATCGTTAATGATGAAATTATTTAAAATTTGGAAAAATGCAAAATAGATAAACCTTCAAGACAAATTTTTGAGCAATTATTTTTTAAAAAAAAATTATAAGAAAAAACGTAATTTTTTTTATAAAGTTAAATAAATATTTGAATTAAGAAGAGTGTCATCATTTTCTATTTTTAACTTTATTAGTATTTGATATGGGTATAATCGTATAGATCTTTAGCAGAAGAGATGATGTAATTTATTTATAAAATATAAAATCGAATTACATTAATAAATATTAATATATTTGTTACAAAGATTATAATAACTAATTCTTGTAATAGATAAATAACAGAAAGTAATTTTATTTTTAAAAAAAAGAAGTGATTTAAGGAAATGATATAAATGACATTAATTATCAGATTAAGGTAAGGAAGTAAGAAAATTAATTTGATTGTTCATGAACAAAATTAAATATGGTTACCTTTGATATTTTTGTCTTTTAGTCTTTAAAATTAAAAAAAGTCAACAAAATTAATATATATATATTATTTCTAAGAATATAAAGTATAATTAAAGATAAATAAATAAAAATAAAACAAACATTAATTTAAAGGTGATACACAAGAAAAAAGGGGAAAAAAATTAATAATAAAATTTACAAAAAACGGAATTAGAAGAATAAAAAATTGAAAGAAATAATGTGAGCACTAATTTAGAATCCTTTCAAATCACAATAAAAAAATAAAACAAACATTAATTAAAGATACATAAGGAAAAATGAAACAAAAAAATTAAAGAAAAAATTTAAAAAAAGAACGGAAGAATAATATATATATGTATATATATATTCATTATTTCTAAGAATATAAAGTATAATTAAAGATAAAAAAAAAACATTAATTAAAGGTGGTAAATAAGGAAAAAAAATGGAAAAAATAAATAATAAAATTTACAAAAAAACGAAATTAGGGGAATACAAAATTGAAAAAAATAATGTGAGCACTAATTTAGGATTCTTTCAAATCACAATAAAAAATAAAACAAACATTAATTAAAGATATATAAGAAAAAATGAAACAAAAAAAATAAAAAAAAGAACGGAAGAAGAATAAAAATGGAAAGTAATAATGTGAGAACTAATTTAGGATCCTTTCAAATGATAATTGACAACATATATTTCTCCTTATACTTATTCTAATTTAATAATTAAACTAATTCTTTCTTTAAATAATTCTTCTTATCACTCATCAGTTTTTCTATAAGTTTTTCAACCAGTATGATTTAATTTTTGTTTCACAATACAAATTTTCTTGTAGAAAACATTATAGTGCAACATCCTGTTAATTTTTTTTTTTATGAAAAGAACATTTGTTACATGACTTTTCTTCTTATATCAATATCTGAAGAATCATGAGATACTCTCTCTTTCTCTTTTCATAAAGAAATCATATTCTATGATCATCAAGAAGTGACAAAGTTAAGGTGTCCATTTTTATTGATTTTAATATTTGATTTTTTTTTTTTGTTTTGTAGGCTAAATATAAATAATTTTGAGAATTTCTTTTTATATGTATATATATTTGTAATTGTACAATGATTTTGAATCGTAAGATTCCTAACCTATTTTAGATTCTAATAACTTTAAAAATATTCCTAATAATTTTATTTCTGCGTTTTTTTTATTTTGATTTTTAATTTTTATTTTTTTTATCCTGAAGCTTTAAACACATAATTATATGCTCAGTTATTATTAATAAATTTGATTACTTTTTTTAAAAAAAAGAAAAGAATATGGTGCAATTTGTAGTTAGTCGATCATATAGAATATCATACTAAATAGGATATTAGATTAACTCTTGCATAAAATTAATTCCAATTTTCATATATCTAATGCTTACCGTCAATGATTTGACTATTATTTTACTCTAAAACCGACGAAATATTGTCCATTCTGAGATCTCTTCTCTTCATCTCTAATTTCCTTCCGAGGAGCTTCGTTGTTTTTCTTTTTCTTTTTCCATTGCTTGTTATCCTTTTTCCCTTCATGACTTTTTTTTAAAAATTTATTTGGTACGTTGTTGATTTTTTTTTTCTTTGATGCGTGCATGTTCAATGA
Organism: Solanum stenotomum; assembly: GCF_019186545.1. NCBI lineage: Eukaryota > Viridiplantae > Streptophyta > Magnoliopsida > Solanales > Solanaceae > Solanum > Solanum stenotomum. The sequence goes on from NC_064293.1 coordinate 6,112,985, forward strand.
AACTTGTTTGATGTTCCTGAAAAGTTAAAAAGTAAAGAAAGGAAGAAAAACAATTAAAACAAAGAAGATGTTTGAAACACAATCATATAAAGGAATGAAATATTGAGAAAGGAGCTAATCAAATCATGATTTTTTCTACTACTCCGTCAATAATGAACACATCAATATTAGTTGGTGAATGACTTTTACCATATTTTAAAAATGTTTTATGATTATCTACTCTATTTTAAATATTAGAGAAAACTCTTGATATCTCTCATATAGTTATCAACAATTATTTATTTCTCTTTTAATTTCTAATATTTATGTGCTACAGTTATGAGTATTAAAAATGACATAACTGCCACTAATATATTTTACATATTTGTTTCTTTATCTTATTCAATAATTTTTTTAATGAGAAAAATAAATAAATAAGAATACTGGCCATAGAGAGGTGCCACATAGAATTGCTTACATTCAGCTTTATATATATATATATAGATGTTTATTTTATTTTTGTCAATTAATTTAGGTAATTTTAGACATTTCAGAATTTATTGAAAAGGTAAGATAATTTTATAAAAAAAATATCTTTCGCACTACCAACAAATGAGGGCATAAAATCCAACTAATCAAATCAGTTAAAATCATTCTCGAGTTTGTTGCATTTAACAACGAAGATCTAAAAGGTAATTTTATAAGCTATTTAATAAACGTAAATTTAACTAATATCATATATAGTTCATCTATATCTATCAACCTATCTATCTATATCTATCTATCTATTACTATCTTAAAAACATGAACTCCTAAACTTGAATGTTGAATTACTATAATACCCTCAACTAAAAATACTCAATTTCTTATATTTATTAATTTAATTATATTAAAAGTAGATACCTTTTCACATTAAAGGGTTGTAGTTTTTTCAAAGAGTTGTGACTTATCCAAAGGGTTGTGACTTTTTTGACGGGTTGTGACATTTTCAATGAGTTGTGACTTTTTCGAAGGATTGTGACTTTTCCAAAGGGTTGTGACTTTTCCAAAGGGTTATGACTTTTCCGATGAGCAATGACTTTTTTGAAAGGTTGTAACTTTTCTGATAAGCCACAATTAGCACCTACTGATAGTACTATTTGTTAGCTATAAATAGAGGAGTTTCCTCTCACTTTTATTCTACGCCTTTTTTTTTTTCATGTTTTCTACTCTTCTTCTTCTTAAAAAAATCTCAAGGGTTATTTGCAACAGTTGATTAAGTTCAATATTCAACGAAATTCGAGGTACCACATAAGAAAGAGTTGAAGAAGAAATTGTAGCAAATCATTCATCAATTCACACTCGTATTTTTTCTTTTGATTTTCATGAGTTAACAATGACGAAAAGTTGTGGGAAAGACTATAATAATAAACAAATATGAAAAAAGTCACATGATTTGGGTAAGATATTTCTTATTTGTTTTTTCATTTTTTATTTTTTACCCTCAAACGAAGGAGTTTCTTTCTAATTTTGCTAAAACAACGGGCATCAACATTGTCCATTGAATTATTAGTTTTGATGTATAATCCACTATTTCAGAAAATAATTTTTCACTTTTACTATAAATATGATAATATAATCATGCTAATAATTATTTTTTAATAGATATGTAAGAAAAAATGAACGGAGAAAGTAAAGTGTTGGTGGCAAGATATTTCAATCAAATTGAATACTATAGTGAGTATAGCATGAACATATATTTTCGTCTTATTATTCATTAACTATGTATTGTTCCATTTATTTTTTATTTTTTTATATTTATATTGAGTTTGAATATGAAATTATTTATGTATAAATTTTCTGTTATTTTGTGTTTATTTTAATTTGAGAAAATGTTATGTCACAAGATACACTCCTTGCTAGTTGTATAAAATAGATAAGAAATTAGTGATTGATCATAAAATAATCTTAAATCAAATTAAAGATTCTATAAATAATACTTTAACTTTTATTCATCAATTAATTTTTATTATTGAAAAAGTTTAATATTTTATATCACGATACAACTTCTAAGTTCTATAAGATATTATATACTTTCATTAGACAACAACTATATAATATATATGTGGCAGAAAAAAGGAGAAGACTACAATTCTACAAAGATAAGGTAGAAACTTAAAGAAATGAAATATTTTTTTACCACATGTGATGTTGTTCATTTATTGACATTAAATTATGCTACTGATATATATAAAACAAAGTATTGGTCACGCTAAATATTTTACATACACTCAAACCTCTATTTGACCATCATTCGTTATAACAACAAAGTACCCTTTATTTTTGTAAAATTACCTCTCTATGATAGTCATGCTCAAATATTAATTGAGTACTAATATTTTGTAAAAGATAGATTACGTATAAAGACAAAATATTGAAATGTTTTTGGTAATCCTTATTAGTGTCATGCACATACTAAATTTCAAGTATGAATATTTAAGAGAAAAATTGTACTTAAATGGTGTCCATCATTTACGTTCATAACCTCAAGAGGAAAGACAAGGTGACATTTTTTGTATGGATATTTTTTTAAAAATTTTGTCGCTTAGATTTGTTTACAAAATTGAGTGCAGTAAAATTAATACTATTAAAGAAATGTCACTTTCTCACCATATTTTAACTTTGAATGAATGTACTCAGAAATGTTTCAATGATATCTGGTTATTTTGATCTCAAAATACAGCTAATTCTATGACACTATGTATTAATCATTTCAAAGAATTTGTCATAGGTTCTTTCAAATATAATTATTTACTAAAATATTCATTTCGTAATATTAATTCTATTTGACAACATCATATATTATTTATATGATACACACGTGCAACGCACGTGCCGTGAAACTAATATATATATATAGAGCTTGATTTTGTTTATTTACGCAATAATTCTTTAAAATGTGTCCCATAAGAAATAGCTTCGATCTCACACAAATGATGGTTCACAACCTCTTATGTTATTTTATCAAAATTGTTTCACAGATACTATATTGTAAAGAAATATTAATGCTAATTTGTAAAGGAATAGAAAAAGGCAAATACAATTTCATTAATGTTTTAGCTAAGAAATAAGTAATGACAATTTTTTGTGAGGAAGGGAAAAGAGGTTGGTATAGGGAAATGATACAAATAAAAATACAAAAGAAAATGAGATGAATTAGGAGACTGAATTGTGTATGATAGAGATTGATAGGTCTAATTACCTTTTGCTAATATTAAATCACCTTTTAGCTTACACAGTACATCTTCACTTTTCAGTTTTAAAGTATAGATTTGACTACCTCTCTCTGTAAAGTATAAAGTTTGTCTTATCAATCATTCTTGACATCAAACTTTTTCCTTTTTTCTTTGTAATAATATGATAGAAAATTAGTAGTATATATTTTCACATCATAATATAACTAATAAAAAACAGACCCATTTAAGGGCAATTCGTGCAATCAACTCCATAGGATGCAATTAAAATGGGAACCAAAAAATTGGAAGAGTCCTGGACATTTAGGTCTGCAAATGATTCTTTTTCAACTTAAAATAAAAATTCAACAGCTATTAAAAATATATGAGAATGATAAGTACAGATATAGGGATAAGAACTTGTATCACAGCCTCACAGAAGAAAAAGAAGAAAAAAAATTAAGGAAGAACTGTGGAATATTACAGAGTTGAGACCATTAAAGATTTAACTAATGCAACCTTGTCAACTCTTCCACTCTCTTCATTAGTTCCTCAACTGGAACTGACATTGCTTTAGAAATCTCTTCCATCCGATTCCTGCTAAGATCTAGGAATGATTCAATCAAATCTCCATCAAGAAAGTTTTTAGCATCTACAGTTTTCTTCTCGTTGTAAAACGACCTCCACTGCTCGTGGCTCAGACCTCCCACACCCTTTATCACTTTCCGTAAGTTTGTCTGCAGCTTTTCCAAAAATAAATATTGATCATGAGGTAGTGATGCAATGACCCCTATAACACCATTCACTGTGCCAAATATGACGGTGGGTATCTGCCCAACGTCTGAATCTGGTAGTCGCATGACAAGCGAACCGTGTCTAAACCTATTAACAAATTCACCAAGATGGTATTCACCAACCACTTCAAGACGGCTGCGCTCCTCATCTGTAGCACCTTCACTATTTTTCCTGACCGTGAAAAGGTTAAAGTTATTCTCAGCACCAAGATAAATGTCATCATCGAGAATCTCAACAGCTGACATCCAATTTGCATTATAGTCTCGGGCTCGCTCCTCTATAGCACCCTCTTCATGCTAAACAGAAGGATATTGTAAATGTCAGCAATGACTTTTTACTTGAGTAACATAAATTAGGCTAATCACAAGAAGCTAGGAATTAAGAGTAATGCTGTAGTTTAAAATCTAAAACACTAAATTTACTACTGAAAGGTACCTTGAAAATCAGCAGGGAAATGGATTTCATCAAATCACCAACAACAATGAAATCCCCACGCGTTTGAACATAAAGAGCTAATATATGACCATGGTGTCCACATTCTGTCTGCAATTCTCGGCTGCCACCATCCTCACGCGAAGCCCACTTGTACAATTGAATCTTCTGATTGATTGCAGCAAGCAGTTTCCCATTGAAGGCATTTAGAGAGTAGACAGCTCCCTTAGTTTCCTTCTCAGCAATTAGTTGGAGCTTTCCATCTTCAACTATAAAAACTAAAATTCGGCCCTGCAATTTTACTCATCATTAAAGTACCTTAAATAACCATAAAAATGAACATCAGTGAATTAAAAAGTTAACTTCATTAAATTGAAGGCCCGAGTTACAAGTTATCAGTTTTGATTTGAAACAAACTTAGATCAACCGAAACAGCCTCAAGGTGTAAAAATTGCTTCCATTTACAACTTGCTCCCTGTAAAGGATTAATTTGTTTAACTAGCTACTAATGATTTAAACTCCACTCTCTCCCAAGCAAATCATAAAGATTATCATCTGATACAGTTTTCATTGCAGCCCTCCCTCCATCCCATATTTGTTATCACATCTCAGTTAAGCAAGGAATACAAAAATCAAGTTGAAACTGCAAAACAGTCTAAATAAAAGATCACCAAAGACGCAAGTTACCAGACCCCCATGTAGGCAACATCACAAATCAAGAGAGAGAGAGAGAGAGAGAGAGAGAGAGAGAGAGGGGACAAAGTGAGGACAATGATGGGAAGATGTTAAAGTTCCATCAGATGAACTCTTGAGGAAAACAATATGGTCGACACCCAAAAACTACTGAAATCAATAGTTCATTACAAATCACAGGATCTAAGCAAACCTTATGATTAGAGAATCTTCTATCAATTAAACTTACCTTGGTAGGTTCATTTTCCTCTGGCATCACATATGCAGTTCCAATGCAATAATACACATTACTATCATCAGAAAAGGAGCAGCTTAGTATGGAACAGCCATATTCAAATTGGTCAAGGGGATACGTTGATATGAACTCAAATGTCTGATCATCCAACAGGCGGACAAAATGCATTTCAGGATCATCTGCATTTGACTGAGTATACTTCACACTGCATAGAGCAAATGTTCGGGTCTGCTCTTGATGGCTGATGCGACGTGCATGCTCCCCAAGGGGTATTGAACGGATGTGAAGCTTCTGAATTTCATCAATAGTGCCAATTGTTAACTCACCTTCTTTAGCGATTGCAAGGCTGTTGACAAAAGAGAAATAACTACTTAGGCATAGAAAATATAGGACCCAATTAATTAAAAAAATCATGAAACTACAACCAACAAAAAAAGATACTTCCTACAGACTTGGAAGATATGGCAAAAATCAACTCTTAACATTAGCTTGTCAACAAAATATGGAAGGCATTTTAATTCTTTAACATGTCGACACCAGTAATAGGTGCCTGAGGGCTGAGCTAGCAGTTCATGCTCAAAATGTAATTGAACAACTAATTAAGAGACAGATATAAATTACCAATAGAGTGCCACATTCAACTATTAGTCAACAGGACACAATGTTACCAGTAAAACCGAAGAAAAGGAAGGAACAAATTACCTGTCTGGAAAAGCTGCAACATTGAATGGGCACATATGACTAACTTCTTTTAGATTTACATTGCTATAAAGCAGCTTCTTGTTACTGCTGTAAATAACTGTGGGCCTGTCGGAGGCAGCAAAGACGTGTGTAGTATCTTTAGATGAGAATGTACGAAGTGTTATGGGCTGTGTCCCAAGAGACACTTTTTTCCTATCTGTCAGCTCACCAGTACTCATGCTCAATACAAAATTCAAGAGATGGCCATCTCCCAAAGCACATAGTAGATAAGATATCTGAAAGGGAGAGAGTTTTAGAACCCCAAAAAAGGAAAGAAACAGAGGCAAAAGAACATATTAGATTAGAGGCGGGCAGCACAAAAATGTTCATGGCTATTGTCTGAAATTCAAAATTCTAATCAAGTATCAGTCATTCAAATCTGCTGTCATAAAAATTTCATGTCTATTGTCTGATATATTCAAAACCCTAATCAAGTATCAGTCATTCAAATCTGCTGTCATATACTTACTCTTAACTCTTGTCATCTGACTACATTAGTCAGTTTGATGAAAGATGAACTGTACCCAAACTTAGGAAGTAACATAATCTAGGCTTCCAAGAAATTCTACTGTTCAGTTCGATGAACGTCCCTTGTTGATTACAACACCTTCGGGTCTTGATTTATTTTTATATTTTTGATAACCATATTACAATCATAAATGCTTCAGGTCTTGATGTACCTTCAGGGCAAGATTTTTAAACAGTCACAGGTCTATTTACTATCTTTTATTCATAATGCAGATACTGTTATTGGAAATAAAATACTAATGGGAGAAAGGAAAGCATGAGGTACACAGTTTATTTATTTCATTTCTTTATTTTAAGGACCATGAGGTGACTCCTGTTCTTTTACTTTGCTTTTCTAAGATGTATTTTCCTATAATATAAAATTATATAGTAAAAACTAAAAAACAATTTTGTACATTTGAGGAATAGCCTCTTATCCTTATTTCATTTTGGTGCACCCAAGTGTTACCTATGTATACAACATCAGAAATCGTTTGTAGAAAACCATATCTTTTTGTGAGGTTTTCTACTTTTTGGTGTACTTCTTGTACACGGGTGTTTCTTTCTCTTACAACAACAACAAACCCCCACTGAGTGGGGTTTGGGGAGGGTAGAATCTACACAGACCTTACACCACTACCTCATTACTTTGTAGTCGTAGATTTCTCTTGATTAACAAAATCTCATTACTTTTATCAAAAAGAAGAAAAAAAAGTGATAAGAGAGCCTGTTGAACTTGAAACTTTCAGGCAGTTATTTAAGCCTAAAAACTAAGTATAATATATCCAGCTAAGTATTCTTTATGAAAGGAAAAACACAGTAACCCGAGCTCATCCTTCAGTCTCTTTTCTTTTTTTCTAGGGAGGGGGTGAGTGGGAGAGGAGATCATAATTTTGTTACCTCTCGGTTAGCTCCATAGATAACACTTTCACCTCAATCAACCACATCCACTAGATTCCATATAAAACAAAATACATCAGGAAGTCATTTAGAAAGTATGTGATCGCATCAAAGGTGAGGGAAATTATTTTCTATTATCGCCTTTTTTTGAAATTTATATTAGCATACGAACACAGAAATGTAAGTGGAAAAGTGTCCAGCTAAGAGGGAAAAAGGAAAAAAAAAGAATACATTAGGAATAGAGGGTGGTTAGCGTGTTGAAAAGATGCAATCCAGTGCAACTTTTTCCCTCTTTTTAAACTCTTCCTTTCCTTTCTTAGCTTACCTTCTTTTTCTAGAAAGTAAAAATCACAAAATTCGCATAACAAAGGACAGATAGAAATCTAAATGATTTCTTGCCCTTGACTGGAAGGTTGATTGAGAAAAAGTAGGTGCAACACTATTTGAGTTAATAGGGCTATTCTAGTAACGACGCCAGAAGCCATTTTGACAATTTTCGAAGAGGACAAGGCAACAGTACCAAGATTCTACAGGAATTATGAATAATTTAACAAAAGTAGTTGGTCTAGCTCGAGAGGCTAGCTAAAATAGAAGAACTATCACCATATCTGGTTATAAGTCTATAAATTTTGAAACTATCAGAACTTAGTAATTAGTTTCCGTTCTAAAGGTAGCCTACTAAGAAAGCCTATACGCCTAGCTTTACCAAAAAAAAAAACATAAAGAGCCCACAATCAGAGACCACAGGGCAACCCACCTTCAACCCATTGTTTTCCTGGTTTCTGCACAGAACTGTCCCAGAAATGAAATGTAATACCCCGCTTGTCATTCCCCAAAAGAAAACATATAGTTGAAGCACAGATACAAGGGCACTATAAAGATAAGAGAACATACCCCTTCAAAGGAACACATCAGAACAGAACGAGGAATAATCTCCCCTCCTAGCTGCTCCTTTGTAATGAGATTCAAGTCGGGAAGTGAATATATCCTGACACTTATGTCTGTCCACATTCCAACTGCTGCAATGTGACTGTAGTTTGGATTTTCACCAATTGGATTTATGTCCAGGCACGAGATGTCATAATCCAACTTGGCATATTTTACTTCATTCAACACCCCATCACCAATTTCTAGGTATACCAGATGGCCACCCCCAGTAGCCAATAGTACCTGTAATATAAAAAATAACAGCACATGAGCTAATCGGCAGAAGATGGAGTGACAAACCTTGCAAATAACAAAGGTAAACCATGACCTGGGAAAAGAAAAAAAACTATAGTTTCCAACAAACATCCTAAGGTGTCCGTGGTTCAATTGGTTCTAAATTGAGTAATCTAAAAAAGTTACTGTCATTTTATTATGTGATTTTACTATTTAAGTCTTTCAAATTCTCCATAACTTTTACCCTTCGGGGTGGCCCAGTGGTTTGGTCTTGGGACTTCCATATTGGAGGTCTCGAGTTCGAAACTCCTTGCCAGCAAAAGCAAGGGGTTTGCCTTTTGGGCCGAGCTCGTCGCACTAGGCTTGCCTAGTGCGGGTTACCTCTCCTATGTGGTTTGCGAGCTATTGCATAGGAGCGGAGTTTTACCCTGTGCCTATGCACACCCAAAGGGCAGCGGCTGCGGATTTTTCCTTGTCATAAAAAAAATCTCCATAACTTTTACATAGTAGTACTATTTACTCAAGGTTTCATAAACTATATTGCTGAGAGATCTAAAACAACCTTTCTCTTGCACATTATGCTTTATATAGTTAAGCAAATTACAACTCTTTCTTGTTCAAGAAACTGAAGTCATCTATGTCTTAACTTCTACTAATCAATGTTGTTAAAGATGCGCTTAAGCCTTGAAGCGAGGATCAAGACGTGTTGAACGCTTCACCTCGCTTAATTTGTGGTTCAATGTCGTCATCAAAGTTCTAAGATATACTTTTCCTTGCCAAGGTACTTTTCACTTTATCGTAAATGTTGTCCATTTTTTTTCATCCTTACATTTATTAGTCTTGGACTAATCATATATATTTGTATTTTTTTCTCCCTTTGAGCCCTTTTTTCAATTTAAGTATGTGCTTTATTTGAGCTTTAAGGCCCCAATAAATCTTAGAGCTTCTTTTTGCTTTTTGCTTTTGACAACACTTCTACTAATTACTTGCCACAACTGATTTGCAGATTCATACCAAGAACAGGAATACATTAACCCTAAAGCGCCTCAATGACCTTGTGTTCATAAAATACAATAGAACATTAAGACGTCATTAAGACACTCACAATGTAATTGATCCAATTCTTTTGGACAATATAGATGATTCTTATGAATGGGTAAACGGAGTCCCTGAGAATCATCATGATGCCAGCAATTTTTGAGGGAGATTCTGATTTCACTTGGGGTGCTTCTGCAGATACAAGTGGAGTTGAGGAGAACTATTATGGTTTAAGGGGGGATACTTCAAGCTTACATAGGAGGGGGAAAAGTAGCTTCAAGTCTCTAGTTGATGAAGTGGAAGAAGATAATGATGGAGTTGAAGAAGATGATGAGCAATATAATGATAGTGGAGGAACACAAGATTGTCAAAATCTTGTAGAGGAAAGAGAATTAGACGTTGAACCATTAATAGCTTTGATTTTGCTTGTCCTATTGTTTATGGAAGATTTTGTGATATCTACTTTTTAGTTTTTAATTTGAACATTTGCGGGTAGATATTGTCTCTATTTATTTTGGTCTCTTTTCTTTTAAATTGTGCTTCACTCTCAATGAAGTGAGCGATTTGCTCCACACTTTAAGCAAACCAGGACCTTGTCGCTTTTTCTCACTTCACGCTCCAAAAATTACTGGTAAACAGATTTACTTAGAAGATATTGTTTCAATCATAGATAGCCTTATCCTAGGCTTTTGCTAGGACATTTGATCTGTTTTTTCCCTTTTGTCCTATTGTAAATCTGGTTTATGTACAACCTATGTATTGCTTTGTTCACATATGCACAACTGTTGCTATCTCAGAAAAAAAGAAAATTTAGGGGTTGTTTGGTAGAGTGGATTATAAAAAATAATGCATGCATTTACTGTGTTTTAGTAAGACCTTGTTTGGTAAACTTTTTCATGTTATGTATAACTAATGTTTCGTTGTACTAATACCATGGATTGGTGTGTCGAGGTGTGTATTACTAATACCATGGATTTCTAGGTATTAGTAATGCAGGGGGTTTTAATGCATGCATTAGCATGGTTAAAGACCTCATTCCCCCTAAAATTTTTTTACATCTTTTCCACCATAATTGTGAAGGGTATCTTTTGTAAATAAATATTTGTATGCAATGCATACTATTTTTAACACACCAAACCAAACAATGCATAAGAAATAATCTATGTGTTATTAATGTAAGCATTACTAATACACTCTATTTAACATTAGTCTTACACACTCTACCAAACGACTCCTTAGTACCAACAAAGAAAATGAGACTTATGTGCCAAGGAATAAAATTTGGAAACTACACAACTTAAAAATTGCGTAGTTGTGCATTAGGATCTGTACCCTATCGCCACAAGTGTGTCACAACCAACAGCATCTGTCATTATCGTAGTCAGTTTTTATATCTCTTTTTGGAGGCAGAAAAACTTCACAACGATGATATATAAAGCTATTCAATATTTTTTCAAAAATTAATCATCAACAGTCTGTGGCACATCTCAAGCTATTATAAAGTCCTGAATGAATGCAAGAGGTAAACCTGAGTGGCATTAGCAGTTGCAACATTGACCGAGTAGCCGGCTGGGGCAAACCATTCGTTTTTCAGATCTCTAGAGGTAGAACTGACCAGTCTAACAGAATTTGAAGTAACCTGCATGGCATTATGTGTAACTGTCCTTAAATACATATATTATTATAAATAGATTTCACCCATACATATAAAAGGAGCTAGCTGCAGATGGTTAATGAAAACGTTATACCCTAAGCATTCAGTGTACCATCATTAGTTACTAGTCTACCAATGTAATGCAGAGAGAAAGGTAATGTAAGATTATGGTTTCTCAATTTTAACTGTATGAAGCTGAATAAGGACATAATAGCAGTAACACTGATTGACAATCTCAAACATGACTCTACAAAACCAATATATTTGTTCCAGCAAAGATACTGTCTCTTCTCATCCAACCGAAGCACATAATAGCATAACAGGACGCCTTAAAACTTCAGAAAATTGTAAAAGATGACACACATAAGAGCTTTGACAAAATTTAGCCACATAAGCTGGCAACTTATTTTTTTTTTGAGAACGGTAACATTTTCTTCTATTTATCCACAAGTATACTACATCAAAGTAGCCCCCCTTCCAAAAGTATTGCAATCTAAACAGACTCCATCCGTGTTGTTTGTCACAAATAGTCTAAAACATCAAAAAGTTCTTCTGCATGTACTAAAACTCTGTTTACACCAAAAATAATAAAGAGCTATACAATTCATCTTGAAATTCTGCAAATTGTTCTTCTTGTCCTCAAAACATCTTTGATTCCTTTCTTTCCACACTGTCCACCATATACAAGCTGGGACAATCTTCCATCTCTCCTCCTTAGTTGTAGTATTGCCAACATTGATCCAACAATTTAGGAGTTGTACTATGTTTCTTGGTTTCACCCAAGTGATCTTCCTAAGGCTGCTGAATATTCTCCATAATTGATCTGTCCATTTGCAATGCAAAAAGAGATGGTTGACCGTCTCTGCCGGTTCCTCACATAAGTAGCATCTTGAGCACAGTTGGAACTTCCTCTTCTTTATATTTTCTTGTGTCAGCACTGCTTCCTTTGCTAGTAACCATGTGAAACAGTTTACTTTGTATGGGATTTTAGATCTCCATATCATCTGCCATTGCCAGAGCTCCATCCTATCATTTGAATTTGAGTGATTAAGATCTTTGTAGGCTGACTTGACACTGAATACCCCTTTGCTGCCAATCTTCCACACAACCTTGTCTTCTTCCCTAGTCAGATTACTAAACTGTGCCACTGTATCATGGAAGGCCACTATGTTTCCCATCTCCCAATCATTTAGATTCCTCCTAAGATGTAAGTTCCACCCCTGTCCTGTCCACATTTCAGCCACAGTTGCATTTTGTTGAAGGCTTAGTGTATATAAGCCTGGGAATAATTGGGAATAATTGTTTCAGGGTTCTTTGGGCTATCCATTTGTCCTCCCAAAATGACACCTTCATTCCATTATCCACCTGGAATCTGATTCTGGAAAGAAACAGAGGCCAAAGATTTCTTACAGATCTCCAGATACCACATCCATGTGGTGTAGTTACCATCTTTGTCATCCACCTATTCTCCATTTCATATTTTGCCCTGATCACCTCTCTCCATAGCATATTCTCTCCTGTCATAAACTTCCAAAGCCATTTTAACATTAGGCTTTTGTTTTGTTTTTTCATGTTCCTGATCCCCAGTCCCCCCTCTTTCTTATTTTTTATGACCTCTTCCCACTTGACTAGATGGAACTTCTTTTTATCTTCATTTCCCTGCCAAAAGAAGTTTCTTTCTCAAAGCATCTATCCTCTGTATGACCTTGCCTGGTGCTGGGAACACATACATCATAATTCATATAAGCAGGTATTGCATCTAGCACACTATTAACCATTGTTAATCTACCTCCCCTAGACAGATATTAGCTCTTCCAGCTGGTTAGCTTCTTTTCACATTTTTCTATCACTCCATTTCAGATCCCTATTGATTTGCTCTTTCCCCCCAATGGCATACCTAGGTATACGGTTGGTAGCTCCCCTAATCTACCACCTAAAACCCCTGCCAGGCTATCCACCTGAGCCACTTCATATATGGGATAAATGAAACTCTTCCCCCAATTGATGTGTAATCAAGAGACTGCTTCAAAGATGATGAATATACTCTTAGGATCAACATTTGCTGTCACTGCTTCACAAAAAATAAGAGTAATGCAGATGGGTGATCTCCAAGCCATTTTGTGCACTGTTGTCCACCCTAAAGACCCTTACCCAACCCTTCACCTTTGCTGTGTGGATTAGGTTAGTCAAACCTTCCATGGCTAAGATGAATAAAAAGGGTGACAGGGGTCACCTTGTCTCAATCCTCTTTGGGATGAAAAGAAGCCACTAGGAGTTCTATTAACTAAAACAGAAAACTTGACTGTGCTTATGCAAAATTTCACCCATCTGATCCATTTAGCTCCAAAACCCATCCTTTGCATCATAAGTAGTAAGAAATTCCAGTTTAAATGGTCATAGGCCTTCTGTATATCAAGCTTGCATAGAATTCTAGGACTCAACACATTCATTTGCTATCAACACTGCATCCATTATTTGTCTACCTTTTATGAATGCCATTTGTTGGCTGTCTACAAGCCTGTGTAGCACCTTCTTTAACCTTTCTGCCAACAGTTTAGCAATGATCTTGTATACTCCACCTGTTAGACTAATAGGTCTAAAATCTGTCAGTTCCTCAGCTCCCACTTTCTTAGGAATTAAAGCCACAAAAGTGGCATTATTTAACCGAAAAGAGAAGGATATTGAAGGAAGATGCTTCTGTCCTAATGTTTTCTCATTTCTAACTTCTGTGATTTTGATCTAATGTCATAGTGGAACTGGAAGGACTTGACAAATCTTCAAAACTATTTTACAGGATGCACATAACAAACCAGAAAGAGAAGATATTGAAGGAAGATGCTTCCATCCTAATATTTTCTCATAACTTCTGTGATTTTGAGATAGTATCATAGTGGAAGGACTTAACAAATCTTCAAAACTATTTTACAGATGCACATAACAAACTCGAAAGAGTACCAAGCACTAGTGGAGACCATCGAAATCTAGCGAAGGAAAGAATTAGTTTCACAATGTGATCAATGCAGACCTTTTGTTTAACCTATTATCTGTATGGAGAAGAAATCATCTTCCTGCAGATGGCTACTTAAAAGTTGGAGATTTTGTAATCCACTTCTGAGCATTTCATACTTGAAAAGTAACACCAAACAATCCTAAAAGAAAATGTTAGAACATACCAATTCCATGTAGACCCTAAAGAAAATAATTCCCCAAACAGATCTATATTATCATCACAATTTCGATCTAATCATAAATATGTCTCATATTCATTACCTGGATGTAGATAAGAATCTTATATGTAGGATCGTTATGAAAACAATAAAGACCTCCTAAAAATGCAACCATTGGTAGGGTAAGTCATTTTGCCTGCTGTCAGTGTGAAAGAGCCAATTCCATACAGACCCTAAAGTATATAATCCCCCAAATAGATCAATATCGAATCACACTTTTGATCTAATCATAAATGTGTTTCATATTCATTACCTGGAGGTAGATAAGAATCCTATCCGTAGGATTGTTATGAAACCCATAGACCTAAAAAGTGCAACCAGTGGTGGGATCAAGGATAAGTCATGCTGCCCACTGTCAGTGTGAAAGACCCTATCTTCTTTTTTGTTTTTTTGATGACCCCTATCTTCTTTTTTATTTAATTCTGTTCCTTCCAATTTTGTCATACCAAGTCCGTTTAGCTCTTAAAACAGCTTGCCAACCCTTCTCATTTGGCAGAATGTTTCATCAGTAGTAGCAAATAGCTAATTATTCCATATTGTCCTCATCCACCCAGTGAGAGAAAGTCAGGGAAATTTATAGAATCAAAAAATCTAGCTCTATTTATGCATTACATTTTTATTCTCTTACAATTACATTGTTCAGAATGGCATACACTGAACACTTGCAAACT
This sequence comes from Solanum stenotomum, assembly GCF_019186545.1. Taxonomy (NCBI): domain Eukaryota; kingdom Viridiplantae; phylum Streptophyta; class Magnoliopsida; order Solanales; family Solanaceae; genus Solanum; species Solanum stenotomum. The sequence goes on from NC_064293.1 coordinate 6,128,230, forward strand.
TACATCTAGCTGATAAGTTGACAAATTAAAAAAAATTCTTACACTCCGAAAAATGTCTACTCAATGCAGGGCATACCTGAACAAGCTGGTTGTATACAGCATCATGACAAAACAAGGTCTGGACTTGAGAATTGAAGCCTTCTATCTCAGTTTCTTCCAGCTCATCCTCAAGGTTCATAGCCAAAACGCGTGTCTCACTAATGAAGCTAACAACCAAGAATGTGTCATATGGATCATCAGTAGCAGATCTAAGAGACCACATTCCTTTGATCCCTTGTAGTTCCACAGACGCCTATGAAAGAGCATTACATATAGATAAAGTTATTCTAGCAATATGAATACATAGTAAGAATTCCCTCAAAAATAAATTAGATGACAAACCTGTTCATTTATGCCAATTCCATTTCGAACAATACGAAGCGATCCATCCTTATAGGCTCCAGAGCAAGTTACAACCTGACCTTGACCTTGCCTCTCCAGATCAACAACACAGAAGTCCACAATAGGTCCCAAATTGACATATCTCTCTAGAACTTCCACATAAGAACCTTTGGTGTCAGGCTGGAGATTGAGCTTTACAAGCTAAACGTGAATTCAAAAATATTAGTGGAACTGTGAAATATGAAGCACCAGCAGAAATAGGCAACTGAAATTTAAAACTTCAAATTTGAATCAAAGGCTACTGTATGGAAAATACAACAAGGAAGCTCTAAAAAACAACTTATTGCACCAAGATGCATTCAACAGTTTAAAGTACCTGTGAATCTCCATAGCTTGAGCCAATGAAGACAAAAGCATTGTCTAGGTATGATATGGTTGATGCAATAGAAGTTTCTCCCAGCAGCTCAATTTTGAGTCCGGTAACTCTGGAAAAACAGATTAATAATCCACATTAAACATTTTAATTCCAGCAACCAGGCAAAGGTACAAGAGAGGATTTCATTCCCAGCAACTCAGCTAAAGTAGAAATGACAGTCTAGAAAATGTTGACGCACTTCTCCTTCTCATGAGTGATAACAAGTAGGTGAAGAAGCCCATTATGATCCCCAAGCAAATATCGAGAACCATCAGCATCAACCCGCCCATATGCTCTTGTGATAGACTTGAAAGAACAAATAAAGCATTTGTAAGACAAAATCTCATTCATGTATTTAATTAACAGCATCTTTGACAACATCTAGTTTAAAGTTTTTAAAAGGCTTATTCAGGTCAAAGAAGCTGGTGGGGTGGTTGTACAAGAAGACTGGAAAATTAGTAAGTTGTACATGTGCTTACAGGTCTAATTGGGATAGCCTTAAAAGCTGAAGCGCTGCAATAAACGATGGTTTCTTCTCCAATAATCAATACACCACACAGTGGCGGAGGTACTGGTATTAGCAAAGAAGCTCCATTATCAAGATTATTCTGAGCCCATGGCCCTTCAATAAAATCTTTATCTTTCAAGGACACCTCATATGTTTTGACATGTCGGGCATCCTTGTTATCCTGCCAATCAAACATAAAAGGTCCAGAACTAGCATCAGAATGAAGTAATTTAAACAGAAAGAAGACAATGCCATGGCAATTGTGCAAATGAAGCCCTTTGGTGGGTTCAGAACCCCCCACCCCTCCCCATCCATATTTTTGAAAGGAAGTGCACAACTTCATTCTATAACTAAGTGCTAACAACAAATCCAAGACTCTAAGGCGCCAATAACATTCCCCATGCTGAAAGAACAATTTTCCACCATAATTAGAAAGAATGGAGAAGGTAAATTACGCATTATGTCAACATTTATTTTGAGGATCACAGACCTGATATAGAACAACAATTGTAGGCTTCGGGCAACCATACAAGAATTTAATATCTAAAACTTGAAGCTCCTCGAGCCTGCAAAAAAAAATAACGAACTATCGGTCAAAGAAGATGGCTCCCATAAATAACAAAGTGAGATTCCCTGCTGAAACAGATTCAGACCTAATCAGCAATCTTCCTACATAAAGTGTAGGATACACTTCTTAGGAACATAATTCAGATAATCAATCACAAGTAAGAGACGTGTAGGTAAACTGAAACACAAAATGAGGTCACATTGTTTGGTATTTATAGGCCTGCCCAAGACCAAACCACACGAAATGATAGTACAGAAAGAATATTACTTTCTTACTTAGGAGAACTAAGGAAAGAGAAAACAAAGTGCAGCAATAAATATCCAGAAAATGAAAACAGCAGTCCAGAAATCCTTTGAAGTTTTCATCTACATCATCAAGTTAATGGTTACAGAACAAAAACAAATGAATTTGGAATAACAGCATATACAAGAAGGAAGATCGCTATAAATTGATCTGGTAAAGGGCAATAAACAATTGGTCTCTACAAGTCTAATTGCTGAGGTCATGACCTGGAATTTCTTTTAATACCTATAATTTTCAGACAAACTCACGCTCACCTTAACTACTCCCCTATACCTTGTACTTTTCACCAAGGAAGCTACCAGGCTACGACACGATGACTTTGCTGAACAAAAGCTGAGGAAAAATAGAAGAAATTATATTTCTATATGATGGTGGTGTATGGGAAAATATGTGTGCACCTCGACTAATCCACCTTATACCAGCTAGTCTGCTGCCTCCCACCAGCCCAGGTACTGAGTAACTCTGACCACCATAGCTTAGGAAGATGGGAAGAAATCACCCGGTGTTTTTTCTCCTCCACTAGGATTTGAATAGATTCATTAACCACTAGGTCATACCCTTGGGTGCAAAATCGCCTATTTTTTCTCTCCTGGAACTTAAACCCCTGTCTCCTATGATTTACACTAATTGGCCGATTGGAGTGCAGCCCCTACTTGGATAATTGTCACATATTTAGCATTGATCTCATGTTTCAAAACTAATTTCACTATCTTCACAATCTTTGAAGGAAATTGCAGATTAGCTATCTACACAATCTTGAAAAGATCTAAGGATACCTGATGTTAAAAGCTTCCTTCAGTTGGCCTTTGTTATCAAATGGAATAACCTATTGAAATGAAGTCCATGAGAATCTTTTGCAAACATAAAGAAACCACCACAAAAGATAATTCAGTTAACAGATGAAACAACGACCAAGCAGCCAATTTTTTGAGTCTTGTAAGATGGTACCTTAAATAGTCCATCATAAAGATGCAGCCCGATCAATCTGCAGTCTGGATCAATTATACCAATCTACCAAAAGAGAGAAAAAGGGCAAGCAGCAAATGTAAAACATGATAATGAATACAATACAGAAAATCTCATTGACCAAATGGGAAATAAACAAAAAAAACATAATATCATTTTATTCCTCTAAATTACAATAATATTTAAGGGCATCTGAAGAAAATAATACCTGACCATTATCTGTGGGACGGCCTATTCGGTCTGACACATCTCCCATTGCTCTACATATGAGAACACCAAAAGAGGGGAAGTTTTGAGTTTGAGAAACAAAATATATACACCGACTACAAAAGATATGGAGGTCAGCAAATGATAGGCATACATTCTGCTAGGAGTAATGAAAATAAAAATAACCTTCAGCAACTAGCAAAAACATTAAGGCTAGACCACTTCTGGCCTTGATTTGCAAGAAGATATATTGTGAATAAACAATGACATTTTCATGGACAACTTTTGCGGAAGTTTTTGCAGAGAGAAAACAAACTATCTAGGCTTCTATGAAATAGCTATAAAGATGAAGCACTGCACCAAGATTCATGCATTACAGTACAACTAAGCTCAATCCCAAGCAAGTTGGCACTATTCGTTTTCTTTTTTCTTTGATAAGTAGGAGGATATAGTTCTATATACATATGTTTAAAATCTGAAACTGAAAATCTATTCAATGGATTGTCAGATTTATTTTTATGAAAAGAAACTTCTACATCAAAATTAGGCATTGTAGTTTTGCAGACTTACCTTGTGATAACTTCAGATGCCTCAGTGTCCCATTGAAGGACACAGAATTTATATCGCTCTGTTGCGATGAAGAGAAGATCTTGTGTTTCACCCTGCCAGGATACCCAGGGAACATGAAAAACTGACATGGACAAAAGAAATTTTTTCTTGTGTCCAGTATATTTTGCAGGATAAAAATGAACTACAGAATGCAAAGATGTCAACTTACGTGAGGACGGAAAAGCTCAAGTGTCGCGATTCTCCCATATATCGGCACATCTAACATTGGCTGCAGACAAATGCACTAAACTGCACTCATATTTTGTAATATTCTAAAAGCCGAAAAACACTTACTATCTTAATCAAGATCAGGACAGTAAAGAATGAGACTCACTAATTCTTACATTTAACAGGAAAAAAAAAATGAAACAGGCAACAAAAATACGGGTGATATTTTTTTTGTAGTAGTAAAATATGGGTGATTTAAAAGTGCACGAAAAGAGAAAAAAGCAGAACAAAGAACTTATAACATAAAAGGCTGAGGACTTTAGGCTATTGGAAATACGGAACATTAGTAAACAAACAAATTACCTAAATACCAAATTGAACTATGACAGAGTTAAAACTAATATAAAATCTAGAACATGGTACCATATAGTTGCACTAATTGATATGATTCTTTGAGTTAACAAGGAATCAACCGACCAACATCAAAATCTTGATGCGGAAACAGTGATAGCATGACCTGATTTCAGTAGATGAACACGTTTCAAGCCGTAGAACTCAAAATCAAGCGATTCAATGAAAGATGAGATTCTGCATTAAATGGTTAAATGTTCCACAAATGGAATAGGATCAGCAACACCCATGATTGTCGACATTCACCAGGCTCAAAGCTATAGAGCTTCTTCAGGAAAAAAGTAATTTTAGCATATGATTAAACTAAATCCCACTTCTTAGTTGTAACTCTGTAACTTTCCCCAAGAAATCCTCCTAAAGTAACTGCCAAACGTTAAGCCATGATCTGAAGTTATTGCCCTTGGAACTTTATGAAGCTTAACCATCTCCATGTTCAGCTGTTAATTGAGTATACATGCAAATTTGGGTAAGTACATGAAATTTCTTTGACAACTCAAATCCACGTACCCCTAAATATCAAAGAATATCTTTAACAAAATATATCAACATCAATGTTCATATAGATAACAGATTTAACTCTATTATAGACATATGTTGTTGAGAAGTCTTTTGTCCACACATTCTTGCCAAGATCCATCATATAGAGGCACTACATGGTTTGTAACTAAATAGAGGCTCAAACTCTCCCTAGTTGGCTCCTTTTACAGAAAACTCTTCACCCTATCCCTGCAACACTTCATTGACATTTGAAAATTACATAGCTTGCTACCTTGGAGAGAAATGGAGCCAAGAATCAATCAATATTATGTAGATCCCCATGCATGAGAGGATGCTCATTTGGTCCCTATGAGAAAATTAAGGCATCAAATTTTGTTGGTAACCTCTCGACTTTTGGATCTAATGCATGCTCCTCTTCTTTTTGCACTTCCATAGACATGCCAATGTTCAACGGTTCTCTGTTGCCAGGACCAATGATTTGTGATTGGTCATTAAGAAATCATGCACAAATAGGGTTAGCTAGCAAGTTCTCTGTTCTTGCCTACCGTAACACTGGAAAATTCCTCTATACATCATCTAGAACTCCTCTAGCCTCTTCCATCTCTTTAACCCAATGTCCTTTCCTTGATTCCATGAGTAGATACCAAATCTATGTGATTATTTCAGTTAACAAAATCCAACCAGGATCAAGATCTTGAATTGGAAACAATGGTTAGACGTCTGATACCAACTTTGTATAATTCTTTCAATTAACAAAAACCAATTGACCAGGATCAAGATCTTGAATTGGTAACAACCATTGGAAGGTTTGATTTAAGGAAATGGATATATCTCGAGCTGTAGGACTTGAAATCATTTGAAGTGTCTAGGGTTAAAGCTACGCATTTTAAAAGTCCTCTGAAGTCTTCCTTGTTTTCCTTAAACTTTAGGAGAAGTCTTTTTTTTTTATGAAGTAAGATGTTGTATTAGAAAGGCACCAAGAAGATGCAAATTACATACACAAAAATATGGTTAACTCCTGAGAACAAAAACACCTATTTAATCATGGAGTTAACCACAAGCAAAAGGATGGTCGCTAAGCCATATTGAGGGAGCTAATGAAATCTAAGAGGGGTAATATATCATTTACAGGATAAGTTGCTCCAATGGAAGAGACTAATAAGGCAAAAGGATTTCAAACTGCTACTTGGAGAAGTCTAACTATGTCAAACAAAGTGAATATCACATTCTTCACTATAGTTCTTTCGGTTTCTTAGTAGGAATGGGTGCCAGAAATTTGTTCGTGACAAATTTTGAATATAGAGGATAAATTTCGCAATCACAAACAAATATGAGAATATCATTATACTGATAAATGTTCTGGATTTACTCACTTTATCCAAAAAGATCTAATATTTTCTACCATAATTGAGTTGCAAGAAGTGATCAACATTTCCTTCCAATCATTTGTACAATATAACCAATTGTTTAACCGTAAGAATGAGTCTCTTTGCTGCTAGCCAAGTGAAACACAAAACATACCTTCCTCGGAGCTTAAATGTATCCTCTTCTCTTGGTAATTTGTGCCTTTGTGGTAGAAGGGCTCCATCACTTAAAGTAAACTTCCCCTCTCCTTCTAATTCTAAGAACCTTTGTGCAATGATATGATGTTTTCCTCACAGAAAAATTGTGTAAGTTTTTAAACAATTTTTGCCTGAATCTCAATCTTAAACAATTTTACGGTCTACTTATGTACTTGAGCAACTGTCATAGCTTTCTAACTTCATATAACATATAGCACAAGAAGGCGTCACTGAGGATTTTCTCTACAACACCTACACTTTCATACATTGAGCCTGTTTCCATCTAACTTTTTCTGAGAAATATGTTTCCATCTCACTTTAAAAATGATGTCGCACAAAATTCTTTAATAATGTTTCTCCCTACTCTGCACCAATAAGGCAACATGGTGGTGTCACGCCTCCAACACCATCAACCCCTCTTGGATATCTTATTATGCAATTACTATTCCCTAATAAGCCTGCAACTCATTATTGGATCCACTAAGCCATTTTAATAAGTGTGTTGTTGAAGACCCGCCAGCAACTCATTGTTGGATCCCCTAAGCCATTTAATAAGTGTGTTTTGTTGGAGACCCTGGATTCCTTCATAGTGAGGCCTTCATACTTTATTGCGAAAATTTGCTAGGTGAATCTATTGTCTCATCCTTTGTATCACACAAAGTTTCATTGACAAACCAATTTTTGGAGCCAGTAACAGGTGCATCCATTGACACATAATATGTCATAATACTAAACATGCTCTTGATCAATACCTCCTCGCTTCCTCTGGACAAATATCTTTATTGTAATCATGACCTTTCCTCTACTTCTTCAATCGCATATTGAGCAATCTTTAACTGACACTCCTAGAAGCAACCTAGGTAAGTCATAAGAGATGTCCCCACCTTCTAAATGACCCTTGTGATAGAAGGTGCCACCAAAACTTACAAGTCAAGTTCTACAGAGTGGTGGTTAGACCAACTATGTTATAACAACGAAATATCAACCCATCAAGATATCTCACATTCAAAAGACGGAAGTGGTGGAGATGAGGATGTTGCGATGGATGTGTGAGCATACAAGGAGAAATGTGACTAGAAACTAGGATATCTAAGACAAGGTGGGAATGGCTTCTTTTTTTTTGAGATAAAGGTAACTGAAGGTGGGAATGGCTTCTGTAGGACAAGATGTGGAAAGTAAGGTTGAGATGGTTCAGGCATGTGATGAGAAGATGCATGGATGCCTCAGTACAGAGGTGTGACAGGTTAGTTATAGATGATTTCAAGAAGGGTAAAGGTAGATCAAAAAAGTATTGAGAGAGGTGATTCAATAGGACGTGACATGATTTCAACTTATCAAAGACATGACCTTAAATAGATTGTGAAGGACACAAATCAAGGTAGAAAGTTTGTAGGTAGGAGTGCATTGTCTTGTTGTTCATCCAAACTAGTAGTCATAGTATTACTCTTGTAGTTTCTTGTCTTCGATTTCGGTTGCTATTTGTTCTTTCTTGTACTTTGACTATCGTATTCTTTTGTTGTAGTATTGTTCGGTTAATAACATACCCAATGAAATCCTACTAAGTAGGGTTTGAGGAAAGTAGAGTGTAAGCAAACTTTACCACTACCACATGGAGGTAGAGAGGTTGTTTCAAAAGACCCTCGATTCAAGTGCATCAAACCCAAGTATTGTTATGTTACTACCTATTAATTTTTGTACTTCCATTACTTCTTTTTCTAGACTGCTTTGGACTACTTTTTCTTGAGCCAAAGGTATCGAAAACCACCTCATCATCTCTGAGGGTGATGGTGACGATGTCCTATAATGTATGAAAAATATACCCTTATCATGCAATTTCTAGAATTATTCTCAACTAAAAAGGCACATGTACTGACCATGTAGATTATGACTAGAATAGATATCAAATGTAGAGAGAGATCCAATACTGCAACTTTACTCTTTCAGATTTAAGCATTCAATTAGGCTAATCACGATTTGCCTTTTTAAATTTAAATGATTCAAAAGAATCCAAAGGTGTGATCTAGTGGTCAATGAAGTTATTTGAAAACCATGAAATCTTAGGTTCAAATTCCAGCAGAGGCAAAAACACTAGACGATTTTTTTCCACCAGTCCAAACCTTGGTGGATAGAGTTCTCCGGTACTTGTGTTGCCAAGAGATAACAAGTATTCTGTGGCAGTCGAGGTGCGCGCAAGCTGGCCTGGACACCACAGTTACCACATAAGGGTTAAATGATCCAACTGATTTTCTATCAACTATTGGTATCATCTTTTAACAAGAATTGTTGATCTCATTCATTTTTCTTTCTTTTTCCGAACCAAAAGAGAACAGAATTAACCTTCCATTACAAGCCTGCTAAACTACTATTAAAAACAAATGTCAGAATTGAACAAATTATGCCCAAAATATGAGTAATTGCTTCAAAAACTTAAAGATGCATGTCAGGCAAACAAAGAAGGAAAACTTGTTCACCTGTAAACCTTGGGGAGTGAGTAAATGAATCTCGATTCGAGTACATTTCCTAATAAAAATCAAATTGAGAAAAAAGTTGTCATTAATAACCAATTTTCACACGAAAAAATCAATAATTAAATAATAGAATAATAAAAAAAAAATGCTCTGCAGGAGTAATTATCAATGCCAACTATAACTATGGATTGTAAATAATAAATAACAAATTTACTGCTCCTATGCTAACAATGGACTGAACCAGTTAAGGAAAAATCAGGAAAACCCCAAATAGTAACAACAAAGCCAAAATCCAGAAACAAGTAGAGCAAGAAAGAAACAATCTGAGTGCAAATTAAAGTTCATGAAAAAGAGAGGGAAGAAAAGAAGGGCATACGCAATGATAAGATTGAGCTCTTGAGGACCAGTGAAATTGCCAACACAGGAATGTGTAACATTTGTTGGCTTGTGAGCCGTAACCACGTAGTTCCATACACTCATCTTGTATCTTCTCTCTTCCCGCTATACCTACAAACCCTAAAACTTGTTTCAGTTGAATCACTTGAAAATAGAAAAAACAAATGGGAGTAAGCGAGACACAGCATATATATATATCGGCAATAAAGAAAAACATCTAGCATCTTGACAGAGTTCAAATAAAATGCCAAACGGCGTCGTTTTTTGTTAAATTAGGTTACGACGGCAGGGACCATAAAACATGAGCATCTCTTGGACCAATTTTTATTTTGATTATTAATTAAAAAATTTATCGTATGTTTAAATTTATGCTTGACTAACAACGAAAAGCTTCATTTTAAATGAAGATTAATTTGGAGTGATTGCAGTATTTTAATTTATTTTAATTTTTTCTTATTTGTTATGTAATAATCTTTTTTTATCTTTTACCCTACCTTTTTATAATGGAAAACTTTCAAAAATAGCAAACGTTAGGCCTTAAATAGGATTCTATAACTATAGTTGGCTTAATTATGAATAGTAGCAAAATTTTGGGGAGGAGAGAGGTGAGCGACATCTGGGAGAGAGAGGAGAGAGTGTATTTTATCGTGGGTTTTGGAGAAAAAAATATAATACAAATTGACTTGTATCAAAATAAATACTTATTGAGGAGAGAGGTGAGCGAGATCGAGAGAGGGATGAGAGAGGTTGTCACTCCCCAAGGCTACCCCCAGGACGCAGACATGGGACCTAAGATCACGAATGGCCCCAAGCTAATCCTGTTGGCATATCATAAGTATACTTAAAGATTTACTGAAAAATAGACATACTGAGCGACAGCTTAATCATGACATAAAGGGAAAAATGATGGGGGATACCCATTCTAAATCTCAATATATAAAAACTGAGTTTAATGACAACTGAAAAATCAAACTAAAACTAAAACTGAATCTACTATGTCTGAATAAAGCCTCTACTAACTAGAGTTGCTGGGACATGCTCCAGCTAACTCTAGCAAAACTGAAATTGAAAGACTGAAAATAGAAAGATAACATGGCAATCATCCTTGAAGAATGAGGACTTACCACTAATGCTGCTAAACTGGAGATCGGGAATCGATCTTTGCGTCCTCTGAATGCTGAGGACCTGAACCTACATCACGAGAAGATATAGCTCAGAGTATGCGTCAGTACTTGGAAGGTACTGAGCATGCATGATAGGATAAAGCTGAATAACATGTACATAACTTAACAAAGCAATAAGAGCAATGACATAATCTTAACATGAGGTAAATACTGAAATATACTGAATACTGAACTAACTGAATGCAGTGACCAAGTACAGGACAAGTTGAGACTGAATACTAAACTGTAACTGATAACCTGGTCAATGCACAAAATATGACTATGGGAGCTACTGTTAACCAACATAAAACTACGAGAGCTATCCGTGGAGTCCGATGTATCGCCCCATCGAGATGACCCAATATATCTTGCTAGGGGTATAAAGGCATGACTGACGTGATCACTAAATATGTTGCCTATAGAGGGGACTTATCCTACGGGGGCACGTAGTTCTACGACTATGAGGGTGACTGACTCGTAGTCCACTCGATATTAAGTCTACTCCCAACTGATTATGTAAGTAACATATTATAATGAACTCTATAATACTGAATAGCTCAACATACTGACATGCTAACTGAAAATATATACTGATAATGAAACATTCTTAACTGAGGTATGTATATTTGAAAAAACTGACCTATCAAGTGTAATTCATGAACTAAACGCATCTACAAAACTATGGTTTTGAGTTTCATGCAAGAACTAAGCAACAATTCCTCAAAAACATGATAATCTGATTTGGATTAGTCTAACAGCTAAATCACAACAATATTCTGAAGTTCTAGAAACCCTAGATCTAAACATGATAAAAGGGAATCAAGAATCTGACTGAAGTCTAGGGACCTAATGGGTGAAAGGAACACACTAGTGAAATCCCACATACCTGGTGACGAATTCCACGGAGAAATCTTTCGATTTCAGGGCTGGAACCGAAGAAAACCTAGTTGCGTTCTTGGAGAGGGTTGGTCGACTCTTTCTCCCTCTTTTCGTTCAACTTGATGAATTTTTGGAGAATGAGTTGACTAGGGTAAGTTCTAATTAAGTTACAGGCTACAACTGGCAAAAACGACGTAGTTTAGGGGTTAAACGACGTAGTTTAGGGGTCCAACGCATAGGGAAAAGACCAAACGACCCCTGACTTAAAAGTCATTGGAGCCACTGACGGACCATCGATGGACCAACGGTCTATCCTGGTCAACCGTAGTTTGGCTTCAGAGACTGGGATGTGAGGTCTCGATCCATGGACCAAGACCACAACCCATGGTCTGACTACGGTTCATAGGTCCGGCCATGGGTCGACCCATAGAATATTTTCTCCTAGGTTCTGGGAGGGAGCTGCAAGTGGCCATCCACGAACCCCACCTACGGTCTGTTGGTGGTGTCCGTCGGTGGCACCTGCAACTTCTGAAATTTGCATTCTGGTCTATCTAGGATACGGGGTGTTATATTATCTCCCTCTTGGGAACATTCGTCCTCGAATGAAGACTAAACTAGCTAAAAAAGGAGGGAAAAAGTCGCAAACCCTACCACTAAGTACTGGAAACTGAAATCTGACTGAACTAAGTTCCAAGGACATGTAAATACACTGAAAATGCAAGACTAACTGAAGGACCAAAACACTAAGACTTAATTTACGCATGAGTAACTGAAAGACTGGAGAGGAACTATTACCTCAAGCTGGAATGGAATCGAAAGGAAAGAGATGAGAATTCTTGGCCTTCATGGTTGTTTCTGCTTCCCAAGTAGCCCCTCTACGGACTGACTCCTCCACAATACCTTAATTGAATCGACTTCTTTATTTCTTAACCTTCGAACCTGACGATCATGAATCTCAACTGGCACATCCTCATAAGTGAGACTATCCTTCACAACCACACTTTCCAATAGTACTATAGATGCTGGATCACCCACACACTTCTTCAACAACGAAATGTGAAAGACCGGATAGACTGCTGCTAGTTCTGCTGGCATCTCTAACTCATAAACCACTTTACCAACATTTTTCAAGATCCTGTAAGGGCCTACATATCTAGGACTGAGCTTCCATTTCTCGCCAAATCTCATCACCCCTTTCATATGTGACACTTTCAGGAAAACCCAATCATCAATTTGGAAATCCAAGCCCCTTTTCCTTACATCTGCATAAGACTTCTGGCGACTCTGGGCTATCTTAAGTCTATCTCTGATGAGCTGAACTTTTTTTCCATAGAATCATGAACCGAATCTGGCCCTATTAAGGATGCTTTACCTACTTCAAACCAACTAACTGGAGATCTACATCTATGCACATATAATGCCTCATAAGGGGCCATCTGAATGCTAGAATGGTAACTATTATTGTAGACAAACTCTATAAGAGGAGGGTGATCATCCAACTACCGTTGAAGTCGATCACGCAAGCTCTCAACATGTACTTTAAGGTCTGAATAGTATGCTCTGTCTGACCATCCGTCTGTGGATGAAATGTTGTCCTGAGATTAACCTTAGTACCAAGACGTTTATGAAATGACTTCCAAAAATGAGAGGTAAATTAAGGACCTCTATCTGAGATGATAGACAAAGGAACCTCATGCAACCTGACTACCTCATTAATGTAAATCTTGGTGTAGTTCTCCGCCGAGTTTGTAGTCTTGACAGCCAAAAAGTGAGCAGACTTAGTAACTCTGTCAACTATCACCCAAATGGAGTCACGCTGTCTGCAAGTATGAGTTAAACCTGTAATGAAGTCCATGTTTATCACTTCCCACTTCCATGTAGGAATGTTGATCTCTTGAGTCATACCGCCCGATTTCTGATGTTCTACCTTCACTTGCTAACAATTAGGGCACTTAGCCACAAAATCTGCTATATCCCTCTTCATGCCATTCCACCAAAAGACTTCCCGCAGATCACGGTACATCTTAGTGTCACCTGGATGAATAGAATACCTGGAGTTATGGGCTTCTGCAAGAATCTGCTTTCTCAACTCACCCACCTTAGGAACACATAAATGACCTTGATAGCGAAGCACATCATCTCCCCCGGGAGAAAATCTCAACTCTCTGATGATGAACTGCAACCTCTAGTTGAAGCAATATAGGATCACTGTATTTGTTTTCCTTAACCTCAAGCTACCAATGAAGATTCTGACCCGTTCTGCACCATCTGATATGCTCATAAGGCAAATTCCTAAGCTAGCAAGCCGATGAACATCTTTCGCTAGTTCTTTCCTTTCCTCCTCAACAGTGACACTACCCATCGATAGTCTACTAAGAGCATTTGCTACTACATTGGCCTTACCAGGATGGTAAAGCACATTTATATCATAGTCCTTGAGGAACTCAAGCCATCTCCTCTGGCGAAGATTCAACTCTTTCTAGGTGAACACATACTGAAGGCTCTTATGGTCTGTGAACACATCTATGTGAACACCATACAAGTAATATCTCCAAATCTTAAGGGACAATACTATGGCTGCAAGCTCGAGGTCATGAGTCAGATGGTTCTTCTTATGCACCTTAAGTTGTCTAGAAGCATATGCTATAACTTTACATCGCTGCATCAACACACAACCTAGGCCGACTTTGGATGCATCACAATTGATCACATAACCATCTGAATCCTCTAGTAGAGTCAAAACAGGAGTTGTAGTCAACCTAGTTTTTAGTTCTGAGAATCTCACAATCATCTGACCACTGTAACTTAACCTTTTTCTGAGTCAACTTAGTCAACGGAAAATCTATGGATGAAAATCCTTCCACGAACCTTTTATAATAACCAGCCAAACCCAAGAACCTTCTGATATCTATAGGAGAGGTAGGTCTGGGCCATTGCTTCATTGCCTCTATTTTCTGAGAATCCACTCGGATCCCTTCACTAGACACAATATGCCTAAGGAAAGCAACTGATTGCAACCAAAACTCACATTTGCTAAACTTAGCGAATAACTGGCGATCTTTGAGAGTTTGCACGACAACCCTCAAATGAGTCGCATGTTATTCCTCATTCCTAGAGTAAATGAGGATATCATCAATAAAGATGATAACGAATAAGTCCAAATACCGCTTGAACACCATGTTTATCAAATCCATGAAAGCTGCAAGAGCATTGGTTAGTCCAAATGACATAACTACAAAGTCATAATGACCATATTGTGTGATGAATGTGAAGGTTTAGTGATGACTTGCTCCGACCTTAGAATTGAAAGAAGTGATGCTTAAAAGAGTTTGCATAGGCTTGCTTCCAAAGGAGAGATAATGTGCTTAGATAGCAAGGTCATTGAGTATCCTTGATGTTCATGATGTTAGGTTTGCTTGAATTCTCACCTTATAAGGTGTAGTGAGTTTGAGAAGTTTAGACCCAGTTTGGTAGATTTATATGAGACCTTGAGTGGTGTTGATAAGCTTGTTTGTGAGCAAGAGTTGTTTAATGAGAATCTCCCTAGTTTAGAAGTACCGGTTGGGATCTTAGACCGGCAAGTTAAGAAATAAAAGAGTAAAGAAGTTGTTTCCATTAAAATGTTAGGGAGTAGTATATTAGTAAGGGTTTTAGTGAGAGTGCTACTTGGGAGGCCAAGGGCCAATGAGAAATCCCGATATCCTCATTCTCTTTCTTTTTATTCCTATTCAAGCCTAAGACAATGAGTTCTGTTTGGCTTGTTTCATGTTTTGGAGTCATGTGTGATTATGTGTTTCTGTGGTCTCTTTATGTTATGCATGTTCTTGATGGATATATGTTTAACGATAAAATGGGTTTTATAAATTATGTTCCTCACGTTGATGTGCATTTAGTATGAGTTGCCTATATGCTTCATGAGTTGAATTGTTGAACACGCCTAATTATGCTTTTGAGAGTAATTGCATAATGTGCTTAATGATGTTATGATGAGAATGCTTTGAGTTGGAGAAGGTAATTCCTCCAATGAAATGAGAATGTTGAAGTTTTCATGCATAATGAGTTTGTAGATGTAGTTCTTACTTTCTTGTGTTGCATTGAGTATGTTTGAGATGGAGTTGATGTTTCCTGCTAGTTTTGTGCATTGTTTATGATGTTTCATGCATGATAGGCAACTAGTCTTGAGTTTTTATTTCCCTAAAGTGTTTAAAGTGTCATTTAAGGACGAATGTTCCTAAGGGAGAGATAATGTAACGACCCGGAAATCGAATAGGTGAAACTAGAGCCTAACAAGTTTGTTGATTGAAATTTGATATGGAGTTTGAAGTTGTAAAATGATGTCTCGAGCTTTGGTTGAGGGGTTAAACATCAAGGTACGACCCCCCAAGGACCAACCAAGGGTCCTTGAAGGGAACCTAAAGCCTAACCCCAAGGCTGCCCCAATTAGCCAAAGGCTGTCAAAAGTTGGGGACCTACGCCCTGTAGGTCCATCCACACCTCGTGGACTTGCTCCGTAGGTTAAGGGCCAAGATGGCATGTTGCTGACCGAAACCACGACTTGCCAGCACGACTCGTGAACCCACCCACGGTCCGTGTGTTAGGTTTCGTGAGTCACCACCTGTAGGCTGTCCTATTCGGCCAAGTGGAGGGGCAACTTAGTAAATTTCTTTTAAGGTTAGTTAAGTTGGGGGACATTTATTATTGATTAATTAAAGTATTTTAAGGCTTTTAAAGGTATTAAACTCCCTTTTTCAATTCATTATTCCCAAACACTCAAAAATTAGAAACTACATCTCCAAATATTCTCTCCCTAAAAACCACCATTGGAGAAGAAGGATTTAAGATTTCAAGCTCAAGATCTCACCATTATCACTCAATTTTCGTGGAGTGTTTTACATAAAGGTATGATAATCTTAATCCTTGATTAAGTTTCATTCAAGGAGCCCTATCAAAAGATGATTTCAAGTTTCCAAAATCCACCCAAAACCCAGGGTTTTTAATCTATGCATGTGTTCAATTCCAAAACTCTTTCAAAGGTTTATATATGATGAATTATTAATGGATTATTGAATTAATGATGAATTATGGTGAATTTCTCCTATGAACCTATGTTTCCCCCAAAACACTAAATTGTGAATTGTGATTTAAGAGTGATTGATTATGAAAACATGTTGAATTGTTTATGCCTATATTGAATTGGTTATTGAATCATGCTATTCCTCTTATCTAATGTAGTATTCTAGATGTTTGGGTTTAGATTGATTCATAGCCTTGAAGGGAAAATTATGAAGGATATATGTATGATCATGATGTGAAGTATATGTATGTGATGTCAATGCAAGTATTATGATCATGTTTAGAATGTAATTGTGTTATTATTGAAAGCATATTCTCAATTAACACTCATGAATGATAATGATAGAATGTGAATGGTTTCTATAATGTGAGGTTACATTTTAAATTGGTAGGCTTAGGGCATCATCTTCTTGTATAAATGAAAGTAATGTGGATTGATGTATCTTGAATTGGTAGGCATAAGGCATCATTTTCTTATATTGATGAATGTGACCTTGAATGTTGTTTCTTGAATTGGTAGACTTATGCATCCTCTTCTTGTGTAATGAATGTGTCTTGACTTAATGAATATGAATCAATAGGCTTATGGCATTCCTTTTATAAATGACTAATGAATGTGTATTGACTTGATGAATATGAATCAATAGGCCAATGACATCCCTTTCATAAATGACCAAATGAATGTGTTCTAAGGCTATGTCTTTAATCGATAGGCTTATGACATTCCTTTTATGATGAGCCAATAAACTAATGTATTGATGACTGTTGAATCGATAGGCTTATGACATTCCTTTCCTAAAGAGTCAATGACTAATGTAATGATGAATCTTGAATTGATAGACTTATGGCATTCCTTTCATGAGGATTCAATGAGCTATCTTAATAATGTACCATGAATCAATAGTCTTATGGAGTTCCTTTCATGTGTAATAATGTACCTTGGGTCGATAGGCCATTGGCATTATTCTCAAGTACAATAATGTTCATGTGAATGAACTACTCTATGGGAATGGAGGTTAAGCACCGAGTGGATATGGTAAGATAGAAATTCTGCCAACGTTAGGTTAGGGTTCCGATGGACATCTTTCTATCCCATAACTATGTGCCCACATAGGATATTAGCTAGTACATCTACCTAAGCTAAAATGTACCTAGTTCTACCTTAGGCAAGTAGAACACATTCCTTCAGTGTGGAGTCATATGACACCGAATTCCATGGTTTGCTCTCATGGTCTATGTCGATTAATGCTTATTCTCATCATGTGAGATGTGCACTATGGTTACTTGAGAGGTTCTATGAAGTGTGAGTGGTAGTATGGGATGCCATCCATGCATTGCATTAGTAGGCTTTGATAGGGCTATAGTGAGTTCTCTAATGTATTAATGACTAATGAATGAATGTGCTCTTAATGAAGCTAATGTAAAATGTTGACTTAAATGCTTAATGAAATGATGCATGCTTTACTTGGAATTGTATTATGAGTTACTATCATTGTCATAACTTATGAAATGTTTATGTTCCTTATGCATGAGTATTTTCTAAAGATGAAAAGGAAGAATGGTAAGTCCACTTTTGTTGGCCTTAATGTGGTGCTTATGTGGATGGGGGTATGAGACGCTATACATACATTGCACAAAGTATAGCTTGGGGTTACTTAAGGTAAAGGCTTTAATGTGATGAAATGACTTGCATGTTGATTATACTTGTATATTATGCCTCTTATGCTTATGTTCATGAAGTTTTCTCAATATTGGCATATGTATGGTTTTCAACCAAAATGTCCTTTTAAGTATGGTTTTTGCAAGACTATCATACATAGTACATTAAATGTGCTAACCCATATTTCTCCATTTTTACCAAAGTGTATGGTTTGGAGATTTGGTGTCCTATACTTGAAGGATAGGTTTGTAAGGAGCAAGGAGATGAAGATTTGGTGAGTCCTCATAGTTTCGAGGACAAACCCATTATTTCCCTTTGTGTCTTTTACTTTATGTTTAGAGCTTTGTATGGGGTAAGTCCCAAAGTTTTTTCAAAAGTATTGTAGATGGTTTGAGACAGATTATAGAAAGACTTCCACTTGCTTTTATGAAAAATGACTTTTATTGGAAATAAAAGTTTTAAATTCCGCACTATTTTTCTTATGCTCTTATGTTATGAATGCTATGAGGCTGGTATGAGGCTCTTCAGAGTCTTATACGCCATGTCACGTCCAGAGTGTAGGCTCGGGTCATGACAAACATGGTATCAGAGAATAAGATTTTGGGATGGTTTTAGGATGTCTCAAACCACATCTAGTAGAGTCTTGTTCATAGTGTAAAACGTGCCACATTTATGAATATGAGGCTATTAGATGTTAGGAAGATCTAACTTCTTGATTCTTCAAGTCGTGCCATAAAGTTTAACTCTATAATGTCTCTTTCTTATTCCTTACTCGATGGTCTCTAGGATATGAGTACTCGAAGGGCTTATGCTAGAAGGGTCGAAGGAGAAAAATGTTGGTTGTGATGCCATTTATGGCAATGTGACTTGATAGATTCGGGATGATAGGTTGTGATGTTGTCTTTAGTATGAATGTGTTGCTTATGGTTATGTGTTATGTTGAAAGATTTGATGAATAAGTGTTTTAGAAATGCCTAGATGTGTGAAGTGAGTAAACTCCTTTAAGAAGGGTAGAAATGTAATTCACCTTGGTTTAGAATCATCTTGTGTGATGAGTGTGAAGGTTTAGTGATGACTTGCTCTGACCTTAGAATTGAAAGAAGTAATGCTTAAAAGAGTTTGTATAGGTTTGCTCCCAATGGGGAGATAATGTGCTTAGATAGCAAGGTCATTGAGTATCCTTGATGTTCATGATGTTAAGTTTGCTTTAATTCTCACCTTATGAGGTGTAGTGAGTTTGAGAAGTTTAGACTCAGTTTGGTAGACTCATATGAGACCTTGAGTGGTGTTGGTAAGCTTGTTTGTGAGCAAGAGTTATTTAATGAGAATCTTCCTAGTTTAGAAGTACCGGTTGGGATCTTAGACCGGCAAGTTAAAAAATAAAAGAATAAAGAAGTTGTTTCCATGAAAATGTTGGGGAGGAGTATTTTAGTAAGGGTTTTAGTGAGGGTGCTACTTGGGAGGCCAAGGGCCAAGGAGAAATCCCGATATCCTTATTCTCTTTCTTTCTATTCCTATTCAAGCCTATGACAAGGAGTTCCTTTTGGCTTGTTTCATGTTTTGGAGTCATGTGTGATTATGTGTTTCCATGGTATCCTTATGTTATGCATGTTCTTGATGGATATATGTGTAATGAGAAAATGAGTTTTTATAAATTATGTTCCTCATGTTGATGTGCATTTAGTATGAGTTGCCTATATGCTTCATGAGGTGAATTGTGGAACATGCCTAATTATGCTTTTGAGAGTAATTGTATAATGTGCTTAATGATGTTATGATGAAAATGTTTTGAGTTGGAGAAAGGTAATTCCTCCAATGAAATGAGAATGTTGAAGTTTTCATGCATAATGAGTTTAGATGTAGTTCCTACTTCCTTGTGTTGCATTGAGTATGTTTGAGATGAAGTTGATATTTCCTGCTAGTTTTGTGCATTGTTTATGATGTTTCATGCATGATGGGAAGCTAGTCTTGAGTTTTTATTTCCCTAAAGTGTTTAAAGTGTCATTCGAGGACAAATGTTCCTAAGGGGGAGATACTGTAACGACCCAAAAAACGAATAGGTGAACTAGAGCCTAACGAGTTTGTTGATTGAGTTTGATGCGGGGTTTGAAGTTGTAAAATGATGTCCCGAGCTTTGGTTGAGGGTTTTAGAGGTTAAACATTAAGGTATGACCCCCCAAGAACCAACCAACGGTCCTTGAGGGGGACCCTAAAGCCTTACCCCAATTAGCCAAAAATTGTCGAAAGTTAGGGACCTTCGGATTGGATCTACGCCCCGTAGGTCCATCCACGCATCGTGGACTTGCTCTTTAGGTCAAGGGCCAAGATGTCATTTTTTTGACCCAAACCACGACTTGCCAACATGGCTCGTGGACGCATCATGAGTCACCACCTGTAGGTTGTCCAATTCGGCCAAGTGGAGGGGCTACTTAGTAAATTTCTTTTAAGGTTAGTTAAGTTGGGGGACGGTTATTATTGATTAATTAAAGTATTTTAAGGCTTTTAAAGGTATTAAACTCCCTTTTTCAATTCATTATTCCCAAACACTCAAAAACTAGAAATTACCTCTCCAAATATTTTCTCTCTAGAAACCACCATTGGAGAAGAAGGATCCAAGCTTTCAAGATCAAGATTTCTCCATTCTCACTTAATTTTCCTGAAGTTTCTTCCATAAAGGTATGGTAGTCTTTATCCTTGATTAAGTTTCATTCAAGGAGCCCTATCAAACGATGATTTCAAGTTTCCAAAATCCCTCAAAAACCTAAGGTTTTCAATCAATGCATGGGTTCAATTCCAAAACATTTTCAAATGTTTATATATGATGAATAATGAATGGATTATTGAATTAATGATGAATTATGGTGAATTTCTTCTATGAACCCATGTTTCCCTCAAAATACTAAATTGTAAATTGTGATTTGTGAGTGATTGATTATGAAAGCATGTTAAATAGTTTGTGCCAATATTGAATTGGAGAAGAAGGATTTAAGCTTTCAAGCTCAAGATCTCACCATTATCACTCAATTTTTGTGGATTTTTTCCCATAAAGGTATGATAATCTTAATCCTTGATTAAGTTTCATTCAAGGAGCCCTATCAAAAGATGATTCCAAGTTTCCAAAATCCTCCCAAAACCCAGGGTTCTTAATCTATGCATGTGTTCAATTCCAAAACTCTTTCAAAGGTTTATATATGATAAATTATTAATGGATTATTGAATTAATGATGAATTATGGTGAATTTCTCCTATGAACCTATGTTTCCCCCAAAATACTAAATTGTGAATTGTGATTTGAGAGTGATTGATTATGAAAACATGTTGAATTGTTTATGCCTATATTGAATTGGTTATTGAATCATGCTATTCCTCTTATCTAATGTAGTATTCTAGATGTTTGGGTTTAGATTGATTCATAGCTTTGAAGGGAAAATTATGAAGGATATATGTATGATCATGATGTGAAGTATATGTATGTGATGTCAATGCAAGTATTATGATCATGTTTAGAATGTAATTGTGTTATTATTGAAAACATATTCTCAATTAATACTCATGAATGATAATGCTAGAATGTGAATGGTTTCTATAATGTGAGGTTACATTTTAAATTGGTAGGCTTAGGGTCGATAGGCCAATGACATTCCTCTCAAGTACATTAATGTTAATGTGAATGAAATGGGAATGAAGGCTAAGCACCGAGTGGATACGGTAAGATAGAAACTCTCCCAACGTTAGTTTAAGGTTCCAATGAACATCTTCCTATCCAATAACTATGTGCCCACATTGGATATTAGCTAGTGGATCCTCATAAGCTAAAATGTACGTAGTTCTACCTTAGTCAAGTAGAACACCTTCCTTCGGTGTGGGGTCATATGACACCGGATTCCATGGTTTGCTCTCATGGTCTATGTTAGTTAATGCTTATTCCCATCATGTGAGATGTGCACTATGGTTACTTGAGAGGTTCTATGAAGTGTGGGTGGTAGTATGGGATGTCATCCATGCATTGCATGAGTAGGCTTTGAGAGGGCTATAGTGAGTTTTCTAATGTCTTAATGACTAATGAATGAATATGCTCTTAATGATGCTAATGAAGAATGTTGACTTAAATGCTTAATGAAATGATGCATACTTTACTTGGAACTGCATTATGAGTTACTATCCTTGTCATGACTTATGAAATATTTCTGTTCCTTATGCATGAGTATTGTCTAAATATGAAAAGGAATAATGGTAAGTTCACTTTTGGTGGCTTTAATGTGGTACTTAGTGTGGATTGTGGTATGGGACGCTATTCATACATTGTACAAAGTATAGCTTGGGGTTACTTAAGGTGAAGGCTTTAATGTGATGAAATGGCTTGTATGTTGATTATACTTGTATATTATGCCTTTTATGCTTATGTTCATGAAGTTTTCTCAAAATTGGCATATGCATGGTTTTCAACCAAAATGTCGTGTTTAAGCATAATTTTTGCACGACTATCATACTTAGTACATTAAATGTGTGAACCCATATTTCTCCATTTTT
The DNA here is from genome assembly GCF_019186545.1 of Solanum stenotomum. Taxonomy (NCBI): domain Eukaryota; kingdom Viridiplantae; phylum Streptophyta; class Magnoliopsida; order Solanales; family Solanaceae; genus Solanum; species Solanum stenotomum. Next base: position 6,150,995 of record NC_064293.1, read on the forward strand.
ACCAAAGTGTACGTTTGGAGATTTGGTGTTCTATACTTGAAGGATAGGTTTCTAAGGAGCAAGGAGATGAAGATTTGGAGAGTCCTCATAGTTTCGAGGACAAACCCTTTATTTCTCTTTATGTCGTTTACTTTATGTTTAGAGCTTTGTATGGGGTAAGTCCAAAAGTTTTATCCAAAAGTATTGTAGATGGTTTAAGACAAAGTATAGTAAGACTTCCGCTTGCTTTTATGAAAAATGACTTTGATTGTAAATAAAAGTTTTATATTCCGCACTATTTTTCTTATGCTCTTATGTTATGAATGATATGAGGCTAATGTGAGGCTCTTTAGAGTCTTGTACGTCGTGACACATCTAAGGTGTAAGCTCAGGTCGTGACATTAAGGTAGGAAATTAATCGACCCATAGACACTAAGCTACTACCCTTCCATTTTAAGATTGACTTGTCTGGAAACTGAAAACGAACGATCCTAGTTCTATATTCTACTGATGCATAACATGAATGTAACCAATCCATGCCTAGAATGATATCGAAGTCTAGCTGAGGTGACTTTCTGAGAGACTGTGATAGGGCAATTTCTGTATACCCGTCTATCTATAACTTGGTCACCGATTGGAGTAGAGAATGAGAAGGGTTGTCAAAGAGTTTCTAGATTGAAACCAAAATTTACTGCTATATAAGGAGTTACAAAGGAAAGAGTAGCCCTTGGATCTAACAAAGCATAAACATCTAAATGAAAGACTCGTAATGTATCAGTAACCACATCAGGATAATCTTCCTTATCCTGGCGAGCCTGGAGAGCATACAACCTATTCTAGCGATGATCGCCACTTGTACCAGATGAAGTACCCTGTTGAGTTGGGCTACCTACTGGTGCTGCTGAAGTTGTAGACTGAGCCCTACCATTACTACCTCCCTTTCCCTATTTAGAAGAAGGGCAATCCTTCAATCTGTGACCAGTCTGACCACATCTAAAACATCAATCCTTCCTTGCAAGACACTCACCCTGATGGTTCTTGCCACACTTTGGACAAGTTGGGTAGGTCCTAGTAACTGAAACACTTCCCCGAGACTTAGAGCTTGGTGCCCTACTATTCTGATCCTGTCGAAACTTAGATGATGGAACACTAGCTGATGAAGGTGCTGGGGCTGAAGACTTTTGTTGAAACTGCGAGCGATTTCCATCACCTGATTTCTGCTAAGAGTACTCATAGTTGTCTGTCCTAGCCTTTTTGTTATCCTTAGCCTGTTCCCTAAGCTTATGTCCCTCAACCTGCTGAGCATGAGTCATGATCCTAGCGATGTTCATATCTTCCACCAACTTAGCATTTCTGCACTCTGTTCTCACCAAGTTAGATACCCCAAATGAAACTTACTCATCTGAGCCTTGGAATTGGCAACCATATGTGGAGCATACCTAGAGAGCTAAGTGAACTTAAGTCCATACTCTTGGACCGACATAGAACCTTGTCTCTAATTCATGAATTCCTGAGCCTTAGTCTCTCTCAACTCTCTGGGAAAGAACTTGTCCAGAAAAGCTCCTGTAAAACACTCATATGTCACAGGAGTTGCATTCTCACCCTGGTTGTCTTTCCACTGTGTAAACCATATGTGAGCCATATCCTTGAGCTGGTAGGATGCCAACTCTACCCTATCATTCCCAGTTACTTGCATCACTCCAAATATCTTCTTGACCTCATTATTAAAGTTCTGGGGATCCTCACCAACTTGCGACCCTAGAAAATCTGGCAGATTCATCCTAACAAAGTCACGGACCTTAGTTGTCGTTGATCCACCACTAGCATTTGCAGGAACTGAAACCTGCTGATTGTTCTAGTTAGCTACAGTCTTGGCCAAAAGTTGAATGGCGTTCCGAAACTCTGCATTCGAAACCTCATGGTTTGGGACTGGAGGAACTGCATTAGCGTTGCGGGAATTGTCATTCCTTGCATAAGCTCTACGAGGAGGCATGATCTGAAATGCATAACGTTGAGTTAGAAAGAAGATTATACCCACGCATGATAAGAATAACAAGAAAGTGAAGTTTTTCTTAGAACACTTCGTAGGCTCCATCTCATTAGATGTGGTGCACTTCACACCGACGAAAACTACTCTACTTAGTCTGGCTTTCAGACATCCTAGGACTCTAGAACCTAATGCTCTGATAGCAAGTTTGTCACCCCCCGAGGCTACCCCAGGACGCAGACACAAGACCTAGAATCACGAATGACCCCAAGTTAAACCTGCTGGGATATCATAAGCATAATTAAAGGTTTATTGAAAAATAGACATACTGGGGGGAAGCTTAATCATGACATATAGGGAAAAATTATGGGGGATACCCATTCTAAATCTGAATATACAAAAACTGAGTTTGATAACAGCTGAAAGATCAAACTAAAAATAAAACTAAATCTACTATGTCTGAATAAAACCTCTATTGACTAGAGTTGCTAGTACATGCCCCAACTAACTCTAGAAAAACTAAAACTGAAATAATAAAAATAGAAAGATAACATGTCAATCGTCCTCGAAGAATGAGGACTCACTATTGATGCTGCTGAACTAGAGATTGAGAACCGATCTATGCGTGATCTGAATGCTGAGGACCTGAACCTATATCACGAGAAGATATAGCACAGAGTATGCGTCAGTACTTGAAATGTACTGAGCATGCATGATAGGATAAAGCTGAATAACATATACATAATTGAACAAAGTAATAAAAGCAATGGCATAATATGAACATGATGTAAATATTGAAATATACTGAATACTGAACTAACTGAATGCAATGACCAAGTACATGACATGCTGAGACTGAATACTGAACTATAACTGATAACTGATAACCTGGTCAATGCACAAAATGTGCCTATGGGAGCTACTGTTAATCGACATAAAACTACGAGAGCTATCCATGGAGTCCGATGTATTGCCCCATCGAGATGACCCAATATATCTTGCTAGGGGTATAAAGGCATGACTGGCGTGATCACTAAATATGTTGCCCATAGAGGGGACTTATCCCACGGGGGGACGTAGTTCTGCGACTATGAGGGTGACTGACCCTTAGTCCACTCGGTATTAAGCCTACTCCCAACTAATTATGTAAGCAACACATTATAAATGAATTCTGTAATACTGAATAGCTCAAAATACTGACATGCTAACTGAAAATGCAACATTAATATACCAATACTGAAATATTCTTAATTGAGACATGTATATCTGAATAAACTGACCTAGCAAGTGTAATTCATGAACTAAACGAATCTACACAACTAGGGTTCTGAATTTCATGCAAGAACTAAGCAACAATTTCTTAAAAACATGATAATCTGATTTGGGTTAGTCTAACAACTAAATCACAACAATATTCTGAAGTTCTAGAAAACCTAGGTCTAAACATGATAAAAGGGAATCAAGAATCTGATTGAATTCTAGGGACCTAATGGGTGTAAGGAACCCACTAGTGAAATCCACATACCAGGTGACGAATTCCACGGAGAAATCTTTCGATTTCGGGGCTGGAACTGAAGAAAACCTTGTTGCGTTCTTGGAGAGGGTTGGTCGACTCTTTCTCCTTCTTTTCGTTCAACTTGATGAATTTTTGGAGAATGAGTTGACCAGGGTAAGTTCTAATTAAGTCACTAGGCTAAAACTGGGTTAAACAAAGTAGTTTAGGGGTCCAATGCATAGGGAAAATACCAAACGACCCATGACTTAAAAGCTGTTGGGGCAACTGACGTAGCTGATCGACAGACCGTCGATGGACCCACATTCTGTCTTGGTCAACCGTCGTTTGACTTTAGAGAGTGGGATGTGGGGTCTCGATCCATGGACCAGGTCCACTCCCCGTGTTGCCTGTAGGTCAGCTCTAGGTCGACTCTTTGAATATTTTTTCCTGGGTTCTGGGAGGGAGCTGTAGGTGGCCCTATGGACCCCACCTACGGTTTGTGGGTTGTGCCCGTCGGTGGCACCTGCAACTTTTGAAATCTGTATTTTGGTCTGTCTAGGATACGGGGTGTTACAGAGGAGGGGGAGATCGAGAGAGGGCGAGATAGGCGAGTGAGATCGAGAAAGGCGAGTGAGATCGTGAGAGGGAAGAGAGATGATTGTATTTTGTACTTATTTTGCATTGCATTCCGTATTTATTTCGTATCAATTGTTTTCGAAATACAATAAATTGTGTTTTGTATATATTTTGTGTCGGAAATATTGGAGATAAAAAGCTTCACAGCTCATTAACTATGGCAGATGTTACAATGAAGAAGATGACAAGTCTTGTGAGTTTTGACGAATCAATGTTTAAGATTGTTGTATCCTCACAAAATACAAAGGGACGTGGCATAAATTTATCGGCATGACCCTAAACTTTAACTTCTAACACATTAATTATTACAAGATTTTTATTTTACATAGTTATAACTGTGAAATATCTTTGTATATCAGAGGTATATATATATATCCCCGAGCCTACACCCTAGACGTGGCCAGCACTCGAGAACCACCGCTGGTCCCAAAGCGAACCCTTGGCCTGGCTCAACACTCATCGGAAGACTTACTCAACAACATAAGAACTCAAATGCAAAGATTAACTCAATTGTCTCAAAATAAATAACTCAGAATTTTAAAAATATTTAACTAGACCTAAGAAGGCAAGTCATGTCATAGAACATTAACAATGGAAATGGAAAAGACTCCTCAAAATACTATTGTCTATGAAGCCTCTAAAATACTATGATGGAAGTCGGGACAAGACCCGTGATATCCTAACAAAATGGAAGTAAAATGTGGAATCCTTCGGAAGCAAAAATGCTCACCAAAGCTAACTGGGACTATAAGTGGTATCAACGGAGCGCGTGCTGATGACTCTTAATACCTGTATCTGCATCATGAAAAGATGCAGGCCAAATGACATTAGTACATTGAATGTACGAGCATGTAAGGGAAACTCTGAAACATAAACATAAGCCTAAACTGATAACAAGGGAAACCATACTCACCTCACCTCAACTCAAGAATACTCAACTCAACTCAGTATGAAAGCAACAATAAAGATGCAATATATATAAAGCTTTTAAAACAGTAGATAATAACTCAATGAATATAAAAATACAATAATAAACTCTTTACTCTTATTTGAGAGATTCTCTAACCGACAACCATCACTATGAGCAATGTGATGATACAATGTGTCGCCCATGTTGCCAGAATTATCCTATACCTTGCCGGAGTATATGACATCCTCAACTAAGTAGATCCACTAAGCTATGCTTAAAAGCAATAAGGAATCATCTAAAAAGTATGATCCTTTACCCATGATGGCATACATAGTTTATGAGGATTTTGAGTTATTGAACTCATCCCCATATCAGTGCTCAATATTACTCTAAAAAATATATATAACTCATGCTCATATGTTTAAAAACATAACTCCTCCTCAATTTGAGATAATTACTCAAAAGGTTCTCTTAAAAGAGATTATGCTCAAAACTTTTCATGAACACATTTAGAAATCAAGGTTTCTTCTCGTTTTAAATGTAAAATTGTTACATACTTGGGAACACTTAGTCCCCTCATACTCATTGTTAAATATGAACTCAAACTCTCCTCATTCTCATACTCAGTTACTCAAGTCTTAAAACAAGTTATAAATAATTGTAGAAGACTTTTCAAAATGACTCTCTCAAACTTTACTCTAAATCTTTACTTTAGTTGTAATGAGGATTTAAGAGTTATGATTAGGATATATGGAATATCTCAATGATTAATGAAGTTTTTGATAGTAATAATTAAGAAGAGAGTGACGACACGATCTAAAAGAACTCAGACGGAAGAGAAACGGAGGCAGGCGACCCTGACATATTCCTTGCGCAGGGTGCTAGACCCTAACTTCTGAAGCCCATTTCTGGCTTGGCGACTCAATAGCGCACCGCCCCACCCTGTGATCAGAAAACCCGATGAATATTTCTTCTCGATTTTTGGTCCTAATTCACCTAGAATCGATTGATTTCTTCCAAACTCCCTTAGATTCATAAACCCCACACGACTAATTGAAACTCCACTTATAATCCCTCAAGAGTAATACTCATTCGCAAGACCCTCATCTCAAGAACTCAACAAAACTCCATTGTTAAGGAATGAAGCACAACACCTCAAGAACCTCATCAAGAAACTCAAAATACTCAATCTCATGAACGAATTCAATAAGGAAACTCATGAATGGCATGAGGGTAAACAAATCCATCACTATTAAAACTTACATACCTCGAAAGAACTAAGTTCTTGGCGAAAATCCTCAAATTCTTGAAGAACTTTTTGAACCTCCTCTTTTTTCCTTTGAACTTTGCCCTAACTTTCTTGAATGTTTTAGAATGAATTAAAATTGACTTGATATGATAATTAGACCCCTCAACTTAGGTGGGTAAAACGTGTTAGGCTAGTGGGGTAAGGAAAAGACCAAAATACCCCTCCTTAAAACGGATGAATTTCCTTAACTAGACAAACTACACTCAAACGGGGATATCTTCTTTATCCAAAGTTGGAATTTAGCAAACTCGGCGGCGTTTGAAAGAGGACTCAACGATATTTGATTTGACATCTCATGTGCCACCTAACTCATCCTGTATTAAGAGTTATGGTCGTTTAAAGTTGACCCAAAACTCACATTTAAAGAGTAACTTGTACCACTATCAATTTCGCTCTTTCTAATTTAGTTCTTTCTAACTTTAGATTTTTCTAAGACCGAGGTGTCACACACACACACATATAAGATAAGTTCTTCACATTATTGTCATTATTTACTAATAATATAGAAAAACAACATCATATAATCAACGTTACAATATTATTGTATATTAACAATATTAAAGCAACATTTATAATAATGATTATAGAAAATAAGTAAATTAAATAACTGAACCGCAATTTCACTATAATCACGATGATAAATGAGATATGTCATCATTTAATCCATACAAGTTGATAAACAACTTTTGTGATAGATATGGTTATATGGAAGTGCACATACATATTTTATCTGCTTAAACTCTGAGAGGTAAATTTAACAGATATTATTGTTGAAACAAATACTGTTTAACTTAGAGTAGGATATATACGAATATTGGTCAACTATTTTTGGACCTGCAATTTGAGTTTGATGAGCTTTAACTTGCCTAATACACAATTAAACTAATTTATAAACTAAAAATAAATAAATTACCCCACCCCAAAATTCTAATATTAGAGATGCTGGATCTCTTCTAGTGAGAATATGTGATATGACCTTCTATTTGCGTAGTCAACACGATAAGGCAGCTTTAAAAACTTGAGAAGGATTTGATAGAAGGATTGTAGTAGCTAGGGAGAAAGATATGAGGACTTGAAAGTGTTTTACAACTAAATTAATAACTAGCTAGTGTCATTTTATAGGCCAAAAAGAGAGTGAATTCTTATGTACACGTGTAATAATGTAACAAATTAATTAGTGAAAACTTTTTCCATTAGTTAAGAAATCTTGTTTGTTCATAAATATAAGGATTTAGAAAATTTCATGAAGAAACCTTATGTGTCGCGCGTTCATTTCGTGCATCACACATTCATTCGGTGCATCAAATGTGCATTCTGTGCGGCATATGTGCATTTCAGGTGTCATATGTTCAAGTCTTGATATTTGATTTACTATTTAATTATTTATTTTGAGATTAATAGTTTTTTACAAGACCACATTCACCAAAGAAAATAAATTAATTATTAATTCATAATTTTACTATAATCACGATGACAAATATGACATTTTATTTATAGATCCATCCAAGTTGATATACAATTCTTTTGATATATATGGTAACATGGGAGTACACACATACATTTAGTTTGTTTGAACTTTGAGAGACAAATTTGACGGATACTATTAGTGAAATGAATATTGTCTAACCCAGAATTGGATAAATAAGGGAATATAATTGATCAATTATTTTTTGACCAATGAATTGAATTATACTAACTTTAACTCGTCTAATACAAATNGAAGCACTTCACATTATTGTAATTATTTACTAATAATATAGAAAAAAAATCATATAATCAAGCTTACTATATTATTGTATATTAATGATATTAAAGCAACAATTACAATATTGAGTACATGAAATAAATAAATTAAATTACTGAAGCGTAATTTCACTATTATCACGGTGACAAATAAGACATGTCATCATTTGATCCATACAAGTTGATATACAACTTTTATGATAGATATGATTACATGGGAGTGAACATGCACCTTTGGTATGCCTAAACTCTGAGAGGCAAATTTGACCGATATTATCGTTGTATTAAATATCGTTTAACTTAGAGTAGGGTATATACGAAAATTGGTCAACTATTTTTTGACCTACCATTTGAGTTTGACGAGCTTTAACTCGCATAATACAAAATTCAACTAATTTATAAACTAAAAAAAATATAAGTTATCCCACTCCAAAATTCTAGTATTAGAGATGCTGGATCTCTTTGGGTGAGAATATGTGATATGACCTTTTGTTTGCATAGTCAACATGATAAGTTAGCTTTGAGAACTTGGGAAGGGTTTGATTGAAGGGTTGTAGTAGAAAGGTAGAAAGATATATAAGGACTTGAAAGTGTTTTACAACTAAATTGATAACTAGCTAGTGTCATTTTATAGGCAAAAAAGTGAGTGAATTCTTATGTACACATGTAATAATGTAACCAATTAATTAATGAAAACCTTGTCCATTAATTAAGAAATATTTTTTCTTGGTTTTCCACTTGATGTCCAGAGTCCACATTGAAGTCCTGACTAAATTCAGATCACATACTGTAGGGCTCATTCAGGGGTGACGCTCCCAAAATGATTCTCTCCATACCCAGGGTTCGAGCCGAGACCTCTGGTTAAGAGTGAAACACTCCCATCAGTGCACCACATCACATGTTGGTATTAATTAAGAAATCTTGTTTATTCATAAATATAAGGATTTTGAACATTTCATGAAGAAACCTTGTGTGTCACACATTCATTTCGTGCATCACACGTTCATTCGGTGCATTAAATGTGCATTTTATGCGGCATATGTGCATTTCGTGTGTCATATGTTCAAGTCTTGATATTTGATTTACAATTTAATTATTTGTTTCGAGATTAATAGATTATTACAAGACTACATTCACCAAAGAAAATAAATTAATTATTGATTCACAATTTTTACAATAATAGTGATGACAAATATGACATTTTATTTCCCGATCCATCCAAGTTGATATACAATTCTGTTAATATATATGGTTACTTGGAAATTCATATATACATTTAGTTTGTTTGAACTTTGAGAGAGAAATTTGACGGATATTATTATTGAAGCGAATATTGTCTAACCTAGAATAGGATACATAAGGGGATTGATCAATTATTTTTTGACCAATGCTTTGAATTATACTAGCTTTAACTTGTCTAATACACATTTCTACCAATTTATAAATTAGAAAGATAAAAATACATATATAGTTTTAAAATAAGCTCTTCACATTATTGTCATTATTTATATATAATATAGAAAAACAACATCATATAATCAAGGTTACAATATTATTGTATATTAAGAATATAAAAGCATCAATTACAATATTGACTACATAAAAATAAATAAAGTACTAAATTATTAAATCACGATTTCACTATAATCACGGTGACAAATGAGACATGTCATCATTTGATCCAAATAAGTTGATATACAACTTTTGTGATAGATATGAATACATGGGAGTGCACATTCATGTTTGGTTTGCCTAAACTCTGAAAGGCAAATTTGACTGATATTATTGTTGAAACAAATACTGTTTAACTTAGAGTAGGGTATATATGAAAATTTATTAATTTTTTTTTGACCAACAATTTGAGTTTGACGATCTTAACTCGCCTAATACATAATTATATTAATTTAAAAAACTAAAATAATATAAATTACCCCACCCCAAAATTTTAGTATTAGAGATGCTGGATCTCTTCGGGTGAGAATATGTGATATGACCTTTTGTTTGCATAGTCAACACGATATGGTAGGTTTGAGAACTTGAGAAGGGTTTGATTGAAGGACTATAGTAACTAGGAAGAAAGATATATGAGGACTTGAAAATATTTTACAACTAAATTGATAACTAGCTAGTGTCAATTTATAGGCAAGAAAAGAGAGTGAATACACATCTACTAATGTAACCAATTAATTAGTGGAAACCTTGTCCATTAATTAAGAAATCTTATTTGTTCATAAATATAACGATTTTGAACATTTAATGAAAAACCTTGAGTGTCACACGTCCATTTTGTGCATCACACGTTCATTTGGTGCATCAAATGTGCATTTTGTGAGGCATATGTGCATTTTGTGTGTCATATGCTCAAGTCTTGATATTCGATTTACTATTTAATTATTATTTTTAGATTAATAGATTATTCTAAGACTACATTCACCAACGAATAATGAATGATTCACAATTTTACTATAATAGTGATGACAAATATGACATTTTATTTCTCGATCCATCCAAGCTGATATACAATTCTTTTGATATATAGGGTTACATGGGAGTACACATAAGAAAATTGCCTAATATTATTACTGAAACGAATATTGTCTAACCCAAAATAGGATACATAAGGGAATTGATCAATTATATTTTGACCAATCATTTGAATTATACTAGCTTTAACTCGTCTAATACAAATTTCTATCAATTTATAAACTAAAAAGATAAAAATACATATATTTTTTTAAAAGAAGCTCTTCACATTATTGTCATTATTTACTAATAGTATAGAAAAACAACATCATATAATCAAAGTTACAATATTATTGTATATTAACAATATTAAAGCAACAATTACAATATTGATTACAGAAAATAAATAAATTAAATTACTAAATCGCAATTTCACTATAATCACGGTGACAAATGAGACATGTCATCATTTGATCCATACAAGTTGATATACAACTTTGTGATAGATATGGTTACATGGGAGTGCAAATTCATGTTTGGTTTGCCTAAACTCTGAGAGGCAGATTTGATAGATATTATTGTTGAAACAAATACCGTTTAACTTAGAGTAGGGTATATATGAAAGTTGATAAACTATTTTTTGACCTACGATTTGAGTTTGACGAGCTTTAACTCACCTAATACAGAATTCGACTAATTTATAAACTAAAATAATATAAATTACCCCACCCCAAAATTCTAGTATTAGAGATGCTGGATTTCTTCGAGTGAAAATATGTGATATGACCTTTTGTTTGCATAGTCAACATGATAAGTAGCTTTGAGAACTTGAGAAGGGTTTAATGGAAGGATTATAGTAGCTAGGGAGAAAGATATATGAGGACTTGAAAGTGTTTTACAACTAAATTGATAACTAGCTAGTGTCATTTTATAGGCAAGAAAAAAAAGTGAATTCTTATGTACACATATAATAATGTAACCAATTAATTAGTGAAGACCCTTTCCATTAATTAAGAAATCTTATTTTTTCATAAATATAAGGATTTTGAACATTTCATGAAAAACTTTTTGTGTCATACGTTCATTTCGTGCATCACAAGTTCATTCGGTGCATCAAATGTACAATTTGTGCGGTATATGTGCATTTAGTGTTTCATATGTTCAAGTATTAATATTTGATTTACTATTTAATAATTTGTTTTGAGATTAATAGATTATTAGAAGACTACATTCACCAAAGAAAATAAATTAATTATTGATTCACAATTTTACTATAATCGTGATGAAAAATATGACATTTTATTTCATGATCCATCCAAGTTGATATACGATTCTTTTGATATATATGGTTACATGAGAGTACACGTATACATTTAGTTTGTTTGAACTTTGAGAGACAAATTTGATGAATATTATTACTGATGACGCTCAACTACACCTCATCCAATTTTAGGTGTAGGCAATCACAATTTAGTATAAACCCAACAAAGAGTTGGGGCCGAACCCACAAGGAGTGATACATAATGAAATTCAATTAAGAAGTAAATGTTATGCTCTAGTCGTTTGTAGAAGTAAAGTAAATTAAAGGGGTTTGACAACAATAAAATCAACATAACCCACAAGATTTATCATGCTAACACACGAGATTTCACAATTTAAGGCAAATTAACAGAAAATGAAACACGATACAAGCATGCACTATCAATAAACATTTTACCAATAAAAAATACGCAATAAAACAACCAAGCAATGATCACGCATTTGAATTTAAAAAAAATATAAAGGCAAGGTTCGGGTAACCAACCTCAGAAGTAGATGATTGAAATGCTAGGCTAGCAAAGTATCCTAAAATCCTCCCCTAAGTAATTGATCCCATGCGAAAAACAAAAAAAAACAAGTACGAAATTCTAAAAATATGCGGTTGTGAAAGTGTTAAATTCGAAAAGTATGAAATGAGGGAGAACTTTGAATTTAAAAACAGTTTTGGCGTTTTGACCATTCAGTTCGCACTCCAGTCGGCGACGCTTACTTACGTTGCCGACCCACTCGGTGATGCGCCGAGTAGCACTTTTGCTCGCCAAGTTTTATAGAACCTCTAGCTAGCTAGTTGGTTCAAACGACGATCCATGTCAGGCTCGCCGACTTGTTCGGCGAGTCGCCGAATGGACAATGGGTTCGCCTAATTGCTCTTCTTCCCAAAATTTTGTATTTTCAACCTGCACATTCAATACCCGTTATTCAAACAACAATATTAAAAGCTTAAAAACTTGGGTTGCCTCTTAAAAATGCCTTATTTAACGTTGTGGTACGACGAACATACCCATTCAAGGTTCATTCTTTTGGTTGTCCATGGTGTCACTTGGTAATCCCTTTTTTGGCCTTGAATCTAAATAAGTCGATATTTGACCCATTTGTGTCTTTAGCTACTCAATACTTATCGAGTGAGAAGTAACCATCTGATTTAGAGTCGAGACGTCATGTTTCATTTCTTTTAAAACCTTTTCCGACCCTTCCACTTTGTTGAGAATGCGTGAAAGCATATCTTTGTGCGGAAATTTTCCAGGTCAACTCTTTGCTCTTTTGGATTTTGACGCTCATGGGTAGGTACATATCTCTCTTTGTCCCCATCTCTCTCCTTCCAGTTAGTTCCACGATCACGCCATTCCCTATCACAGTCTCTCCAACCGTTATCACACTCTCTATTCCAACCTTGATTTCCGCCCGGTCTTAGATAGTTTGGATGAAAACCTCCACCTTGATTTGCAACGAAACTCACTTCCTCATTATATAGAGCCTCAAAGTGTGCATCATCGGGGTTCACCCTACTAACACCAACAATATGAACAACTTTAGGACCACTACCCATGCCATATTATGACAACAAATCCATTTAGGTCATCATCTTGGCCATTGTTTGATCTTGTTCTTGGTCCTTTTCAACTTGTTCCTTTGTCATCCTAACGGTCAAAAGAGACACTTGATCCTGTCCCGTGTACCAAGCAAGATTGATTTTGATCATCCCATCAAGCAAAATAGATGCAATTTCAAATGGTTGCTGCATGATACCTCCTTGGACAAGTTGGTCAGCCACACATTTGTTCAACAAATCTAGACTCCGATAGAAATGTTGTAACAAGAAGTTGTTTGAGAGTCCATGAGTCGGACATTGGAGCAGCAACTTCTGGAAACGTAGGCACGTCTCATGAATTGGCTAACCATTCAAGCATTTGAAACCTTGGATATTATCCCTCAATGAAATCATCCTCGAAAGAGGAAATAACCTTTTGTAGAACGCTTCAGTAAGTTCATCCCAAGTCGTAATTGAGTCCCTACGTAGGTCGGCTAACCACTTAGCCTCTCCCATCAAAGAAAAAGGGAACAATCAGAGTCGAACTGACTCTTGGGAGATGTTCTTGAAAGAGAAGGGACGACAAACGTCCATAAAATTCCAGATATGGTCATGGGGATCCTCATGAGCCAGCCCCCAAAATAACCCTTTCATTTGCAATAGTTGCAACATCGTGCCTGTCACGTGGAACACCACATTTCCCATGACCGGAGGCAACCGAATAGCACCTATACCACCCAAATGTACGTCATTCACATCGTTCAAGTTGCCGATGTCGTCATTGTGTCTTATTTGGCTGGTGTTGCTTCCGTTGACACTCATTTAATCACCTGCCTAAAGTCAGCGAAAAACACACATAAGGTAAATAGGTTCAACTACAACACAATAAGATCACAAACAAACTTCAATAAGAGAATTCTAAACACCACTCCCCAGCAGCGGTGCCATTTTTGATAACGCTCAACTACACGTCATCCAATTTTAGGTGTAGTCGATCGCACTCTAGTATAAACCCAACAAAGAGTTGGGGTTGAACCCATAAGGAGTGATACAAAATGAAATTCAATTAAGAAGTAAAGGTTATGCTCTAGTCGTTTGTTGAAGTAAACATTATCGAAACAAAACAAAGTAAATTAAAGGGGTTTGACAACAACTGTCACATGGGGGATTAGGTTTGTCAAGTAACAACTACAACAACTACAAAAACAAGGGAGTAGAAAAGTAGAAAGGGATTCTCAGGGATGTGATCGATTAAAATCTAATTTTGCTATATGGGTAATTATAGTTTACTAACAATAGATTAATCTTAGTGGGTAGGCTAGACTATAGATGCAATAGCTTTCTCTTGAACAACTATTACGATTCAAGTGAGTTCTCTCAAACCTCGACAAACGTAACAATATAAACAACCCAATACCTCAATTAGTCTACTCTCTCGAGCTAGATTGGTAAGATCGAGTTTAGATTCACTCTCTCGAGCTGAATCAATGATAACCCAACCACTACAATCATGAATCGATAGCCTTAATTCTAGAACCTCTTTCACAAGCAAGCCCAGAACACTAAGTTAGAATTGCATTTGCAACTACAATTCATGGGTTAATATATAACTATCAATCAAACCAATTCAAATCAGCTAAATTAGTAAAAAACAATACCCATAAGCTAATTAGAATAAATAATCACATGATCACACCTCCAAGAATGGGGTTTTTATCCACACATTAATAAAAGCAAGAAAATATTACCAATTATGTAAACCATGAACTAGGTAATGATTTCCAAGTTTTTACAATGCCTCAAATCAGCTAAAATTCAAAAACCACTTGAAATCTCTACTCAAAAACTATAAAACTAGTAAGAACAATGTTTTTGTCTCTTTTGTTTGAAAAACCAGAGTTATGATCGGTAGGAACTCTCCAGCTCTTCTTACAATGCACAAACTTTTTGTAAATTTTGCATTTATACTCTTCAGAATTTGCAGCTTGTGGACTGATCGACAGAGTTAGTCGAGCATCGCCTATCAGGTCGGTGATGCGCCAAATGTCACTCTCCATCACTGTCTTGCCTTGCCTTTTCAACCTCAGGCTTCTGTAACTTTAGGCGATTAAGAGCTGAGTCGCCGATCTATTCAGCGGTTTACCGACTGTCCATTTCCATCGCTAAATTGTCTTGTTCTCTAAGGCTGGCACGCTGTAACATTAGGCGAGCTGAGGGGCCACTCAGTGGTTCATCGAGTGGTCTTGGCGGTTACCAGGATTGCGTTTCTTCAACTTTTTCAATTTTTTTGTTCCTTTTTGCCAGTAATGTCCTTGCCTTGCTCCTTTTCCTTCATTGATGCAAATCAACACTTTAACATCAGTTTAGAGCATAAATTAGACATTGAGGACAATAAAACTATGAAAACGAAGCCCTAAATGAGTTGAAATCTTAGACTAATCAACTACTGAAACGAATATTGTGTATTTGAGAATAGGATACATCAGGGAATTGATCAATTATTTTTTGACCAATGATTAGAATTACACTAAATTTAACTCTTCTAATACAAATTGTTACCAACTTAGTAACTAAAAATATAAAAATTACAACACCCCACTACTCCAATAATAACAAAATTGGATCTCATCCCATAAGATGTGTGGTAGGAGTGAGGACCTATTTTGAATTTCATAGTTGACATTTATTGCCAAGCATGGCTTGAAGGATTATAGTAGGAAGAAAAATCAAAGGAGAATCATAGGACCTAAAATGGTTTATATATATATATATTATATATAAGTGATAAATGAACGTAAGAGAAGTTGATAATTATTAATTAGAGATATTTATAGGAAAAAAGAGAGAGTAGAGAATGCTCAAAATTCTTACCTACACATGCAAAGATAATGTAATCAATTAGTGAAAATCTAGTCCATTTTTTTTGAATTTATGAAAGTGAGAGTTTAATCATTTATCTTAATTTTCTTAAAGAAGTATTTATTGATGAAATAATCATTTCATTTGACAAAATATCCTAATATATATTATCTACATATAACTATACATTACTTTCTTAAAGATGAATTTATCCATTTGAAAATCCTATTGTTCCTAAAAAAAATTGTTTATATAGGTGTAAATTTTACCTTGTGCATCACTGTGAGGACCTAAACTACCACCTAGATGTGACATGGAAAATAGAATCCCAAAAGACTCTAAATAAACCACTTAACATAATCATGACACTATGATAACAACAAAATTGAAATAACAGATAAAACAAACTTATAAATCTAAAAATCATAATCTCATACGATACCAAAACCTGAGTAATGATTGCAATTATTTATCATTGAAATAGTTTGTTTTCCTTAATTTCTAACCTTAAACTCCAATTAATGTCAATACACAGCTTGAACAAACTATCACAAATCACTTATATATTGTCTTAGGCCTACCCTGGCTCAATGAGACTTCCTACATTTAGGACGTTTATTTTTCGAAAATCAATGTGTTTGTGTCACAACATGTCTGCACTTCTAACTTGGCTTTCACTTGACCTGTCTGACAATATGTCTGGTGCTTCTAACTATGCTTTCTCTTGATTTTATTTCTATTTTCCCTTCTCCAAAGGCTGATTTGTGCACTATGGCACATCATACTAAATCAAAAGAGGTTCCTCCTCCAAGATTGAATCATAAGGTAAGGGTTAAATGGGTAGAGAGAACCTCCCGAGAATGTAGAATCCCACAAGGAACAATGTAAGGGTGATAAAAAAGATAAAGAATTACAAGTTACTAATTTGTATCCAATAATTGATACATGTATTTTTTTTCTTGGGGGGAGGGGTATTCGAATAAGGGACAAATACTAAAATTAAGAAAACAAAAATAAAGGATAGATTGATCAAAGACCTATTGACCCAAAGATAACAAATAAATTTGAAAATGAGGATTTTATTCATGTAGATATGATTCATCACCAGTAATCAAACATCATCAATATGATCATGGGTAAGTCAACTATGCCTTGAATTCTCAAGTACCCATATGTATCTTGCGATCACAAACAAGTATATCTTAACTAATTCTTCCAAATTTAGAAATTATATAAATTTAAACAAACTAACATGACAACACTAAGATTATCCTATCTCTAGCTCAAATCCATGATATGAGGGTTAGACTCGGATCTAGACTTTCTCAAGCTCTAGTCCATTAGCCAATTATCAAATCGTGCTAATCAATCTTCCGTACACTTAAGCCTCTTTCTCAAGAAAAATCATGATAAATAGGAAAATCCTTGGGTTGATCACTTCCTTGGAAATCAATTAAATCATGAGATTAATTAGAGAATCAAGACTTATATCATAAACAAGATAATATTTAATTAATTGTAAAAGCACAAAGCAAGAATAAAAACCACAATATACAACCTGGAAATCAAACACTATAACTATGAATATTCAAGCAAAACCAAGAGATGAAGAAATATCTTGATATTTACACATTTAAGCTCACAGTCTTCACTCTTCAAGTTGAGTGGTGACTCTCTCCTCTCCACGTCAGGGTTAATGTCTCCAAAATTGGTTTAAGATATTCTTCATTTAAAAGAACATACGAGTATATAATTACACATATCCCAAGAATATCCTTGAAATATTCCCAAGGAAGTCTTTTTAGCATGGAATATCCTTAAGATATTCCAAAGGAAACCTTTTTTTTTGTTTTAGCTAGCATATAATTCATTCAAAACCAAAATATAAAAGTATAGTTCAGACTGTAACACCTTGAATTTTGGTCAATTTTTTTAGTTTGGGTCAACTTTAAACGACCATAACTTTCAACACAGGATTAGTTAGGTAGCTCATGAGGTATCAAATCGAAGCTCATTGAGTCCATTTTCCAACGCTGCCAAGTTTTCTAAATCCCGAGTTTGGATAAAGGAGATATTCCAGTTTGAGTGCATCTTATCTAGTTAAGGAAATTCATCCGTTTAAGGAGGGATATTTTGGTCTTTCCCTTACCCCACTAGCCTAGCACATTTTTTTCCCACCCTTTTAGGGGTCTAAACTGATTGGAATCTGTTTTAGTCATTCCAAAAGAGCAATGGTTTTTTTAGAGAAGTTCAAGAGGAGAAAAATAAGAATGTTCATGATTCTTGCAAACTTTGAGGATTTTCACCAATAACTTAGTTCTTTCGAGGTATGTAAGCTTTCATAGTGTTGGGTTTGTTCACCCTCACGCCAACCATGTAAACTTGTACCCATGAATTCGTTCTTGAAGATTGATTATAGAGTTCTTGAGTACTTCTTGAGTTAATTGATAATGGAGGCCTTTGAGTTCTTCAGATGACGGTTTTGCGAATGAGTTGAGTCTCTTGGTAGGTTTTTTTGTGCGGGTTTCATTAAAAACATTTAGGGTTTATAAAATTTATTGAAATTGGACCATGGAATTGCATTGGATATGAATTGAATCAAGTTTGGGTGAGGAAGAAAAGATCGGGAAAAAATATGCGCCCAGGTCTGCGTCACAGAGTTGCTTAAGATTTTCAGTATCCAGTCGATCACCCCCTCTCCACATCGCAGAGAGGATACAAAATCCTCTGTCTCAAAAATTATTTCGTGACCAAAACTAAAATCCTCCTCCGCATCACACCAGTACTTCTTCATTTCGTGTCATCACTCTCTTCTTATTACTAACTATCTAAGCCTCCATTAATCTCTGAGAGATCCTGTATCCAAATTGTAGCTCTTGGATTCACTTTTCAAATCAAAGTAAAGTTATGAGGAAAGTTCAAGGGAATCTTTTTGAGTCATTCTGAGAAGTCTTTTACAATTGTTCGCAACTTGATGTAAGACTTGAGTAAATGAGTATAAGAATGAGGAGAGTTAACTTTTATATTTCAAAATGAGTATAAAGAAACTATGTATTCCCGAAAGTAGTACTTTTACATTTAAAATAAGAGAAACATTGATTTCTAAATGAGTTTATTAGGATTTTTTTAGCATTATCTCTTTTCAGAGAAACCTTTGAGTAATTATCTCAAACTAAGGAAGATTTATATTTTTAAACATATGAGCATGAGTTATATTATTGGGAGTAGTATTGAGCACCGATATTGGGATGAGTTCAGACAACTCAAAATCCTCATAAACCATGTATGCCAACATTGGTAAAGGGTCATATTTTTAGATGATTCCTTAGTGCTTTTTAAGCATACCTAAGTGGATCCACTTAGTTGAGGATATTCTATACTCCGACAAGGTATATGACACTGGCAGTGTGGGCGAGATGTTGTATCATCATGTAGCTCATAGTAATGGTTATCGGTTAGAGAATTTCCCAAATAAGAGTAAAGAGTTTATTATTGTATTTTTATATACATTGAGTTACTATCTACTGTTTTAAAAGCTTTATACATCTTGCACCTTTTAATGTTGTTTTCATGTTGAGGAGAGTATGTTTCCTTTTCTATCCGTCGAACTATGTATCCCTATGTTAAGTTTTCCCCTTACATGCTCGTACATTCAATGAACTGACTCCATTTGGAGTGCATCATTTCATAATGTTGATACATGTATTCAGGATCATCAACCGGCACTTTGTTGATCCCATCGTATTTTAGCTAGCTTTGGTGAGCCTCCTTTCTTTCCGGAGGGCTTCACATTATGGATTTGTTTTGTTGGAAGGTTGGTGGTATTGTCCCGACTTCCCTCATAGTTTTTAGAGGCTTCATAGATAGTAGTATTTGGAGGAGTATTTTCCATTTTCCTTGTTCATTTTCTAAGATTTGAGTTGCCTTCTTATGGCTAGTTGAATATTTATAAATATTCTGAGTTATTTATTTTGAGACAATTATGTAAATCTTTGCATTTGAGTTCCTATGTTGTTGAGTAAGTCTTTTGCTAAGTGTCGAGCTAGGCCAAGGGTTCACTTGGGGACCAACGATGGTTCTCGAGTGCCGACCAGGTCTAGGGTGTAGGACTCGAGGCTTGACACAGATAACTTGTTATAATCATATCTATACAATTGAGTAAACATCAAAGAAAACTAATCAAGATAGTTGGAAATCCTTTGTAAACTCATTCTCCATGTTGCATTGTTCCTGCCTCGTATGTGTATATGAAGCACCATATCTTTAATCATCAATTCTGAATGGAATGGTCTCTTTTGAAATCGAGAATAGTTTCGAGCTTGCCACAAATTATGCACCACCATTGCAAAAACAGAGCTTGTTATCTCCGCTATCCGACCTCTTTTCTTTGCAGTTTGGCTCATCCAATGCACTTCATCATCCCAACTCATAGGTTGCCTGCTATGCCCCAGCCATTGTAATACACAACTCCAAATGTTTGTGGTAATTCAACATTCAAAAAATAAGTGTGCAAACGTCTCCATGTGCAGTCCACAAAAAGCATAATCTAGGGGTACAATGATTCCAAACTTCAGTAGTCTCTCAATTGTTGCAAGTCTCTTTTTTACGGCCAACCACAAGATAAATCTATGTCTAGGATGTTGCTTTGATGCATTATTAAGTTTTTTTAGATGACTCTAGTATGGTCAGGTAGCAAAGAAATATACATCTTATGAATTGAGAACTTTTCACCCAGTTGAACACCATGCAGTTGTTGTGTTATTGTCCCATGACTATGATACCTAAGCCTAAGTTACTCCCTAGCCTCCAACACCTTTCTCACCACCCGAGAATCATTCTTGGGAATCCGTACTTGGCTCATGTCTTCTACTTTGATGTAGTAGCTGTGAACCTATTGCACCCATAAACAATCCTTCTTCCTATATATGTTCGATAGAAGTTTAAGAATTGCTGCATTGTTCCAAGTGCATATGTTCATTAGATTGAGTCCTCCTGCAACTCCTGGTAGGCAGATGTTTGCCCAAGATACTAGAACTTTCTTTGAGACTTACATCACCAGTCCATAAGAAAGTCCTACACAGTTGTTCAACTGCCGTGATGACTTTCTAGGAAAAAGGAAAGTCTAAGCCTAATAAGCCTATAATCCAAAAAAGACTACTTTAATTAGTTGTAACCTCCCTTCATATGACAGTAGTTTTGTTGACCAACAAGTGTTTTTAGCAGCTATCTTCTCAATCAAGGAGAGGTATGCATTTACTCCTAGTTTTTGAGATACTAGTGGTACTCCTAAATATCTGAATGACATAGTTCCCTCAGTGAATCCCAAGGCATCAATTATTGCTTAATGTGATCAGTCACCCCAACAATGTAATAACGCTCTTTTCTGTATTTTCCTGCAGTCCAGATGCCTCAGAGAAATTTTTAAAGGTAGCATGCATCAGATGACATATATTAAATTAGCCATGCAGTATATCAATAAGTCATTATCAAAGCAAATGTGGATATTGTTTAATCTTTCACACCTGAGATGATAATTAAAATCCACATTTGTGCCATTTGCTGGAGTTCTTTTCTTAGGTATTCCATAGACAATACAAAGAGGTTGGGGGACATGCGGTCCCTCTGTCTAAGCCCCTTCTATGCTGTAAATGGTTTAGTAAGCGCTCTATTCAAGAGTAAAGAATATGACACTGTTGATATACACTCCATGATCCAATGCATAAATTTTGCAAGAAATCCTATATCACTCATCAACTTCTCTAAGCCCCATTCCAATGTGTCATAGGCCTTTCTTAGATGCACCTTTAAAACACATCTAGGTAATATATATTTTCTGTTATAGCTCTTGAATATTTCATGACTTACCATGATGTTATCAACTATACTTCTATCCTCTATAAAGGCTGATTGAGCTTTATCAGACAAGAAATCACCAGCTTCTGTCTTTTAGTTAAGACCTTAGCTATGATTTTATGTAAAGTGATGCAACAAGCAATAGGTCTATAATCCCTAACCTTTGTTGGAGCTTTAAATTTAGGAATTAAAGTTACTTTTGTAACATTAATAGCAGGGTGAAGCCTACCAGTATGAAATAAATGTTGTACAACAGAAATAACATCTTTTTCGACTAGTTCCCAGTTCTTTGTAAAAGACTCAATGGGGAATCCATCCACTCCTAAGGCGTTGTCCTTGGGAATGCACTTAATGGCCTCCAATATCTCTTCAGTAGTTACTCCCTTAATGTGATCTCTTTGTTCCAAGACAGAGAGTCATGGTCCATCTCTAACCACCCCAATATTTAAACATTTTAGTTCAAAAGCTTTTGTTCCCATCAACCCTTGAAAGACAAATGTAAAATCAGCTTCAGTATGTAGTGGTTATGTCAGCTTTATTCCAGATTCAGTGTATATGGAGGTAATAGTGTTATGACTAGTCTTTATCTTCCACTTGGAATGGAAATATTTAGAGTTTGAAATCCCAAGTTCGATCCAATTTTGCCTTATCTTTTGCCTAAGTGTAGCCTCTTCAATATTGCTCCATTTCTCCATCTCAATGATTGTTTGTTTCTCTTGTTCAATGATACCCATATCTTGGTTACTTATCTGAAGTTGTCCTTGGATGATCTTTAGGTTTTCCCTTAGTGCCTGCAACCTTTGCTTATAAGAAGCCATGTCCTTGCTTTGTTGTTTAAACTTCTTGAGTTTCTTCCACACCTGTTTCATTGTACTCTTCTCCTCACTATCACCCAAAGCAATCCTAAGTCTATAAGCAAATTTAGGATGCTCCATCATATTTGTGAAAGTCCTAAATGGCCTAGGATGGAAACAGTTATACTAGTTACATTTGATTAGAAAGGGAGAATGGCTTGATACTAAAGGATTTAAATACTCTGCTTATACATGCCCAAATTATTGCAGACAATGCATATTATTAAATTTTCGATCAATCTTGTTGTAAGCTCTATTATTCCCTGCATGTTTGTTGCACCAGGTAAAGTGCCAGCCCGTTGCCTTTATTGGTGTTAGCTGTAGATGATCAATAGCATTTTGAAACCCCTACACCTCTTGTTGTGTAATAGGAGACCCCAGTCTATCATCAGAGCTCAAAACACTTTTAAATTCCCCACACATAACCCCAAGGAAGTTGATACTGCAATGTTAATTGCATAAGGTTGTGCCATAAAATCTCTTTCTTCTGTAATTCATTCCTAGCATAGACAACAATATAATAAATGCTCAGTTGGAGCCCTGGTTCTTCAACTAGGCAATGGATAAATTGTTTCTGAATATCAAGTATCTGCACCTTCAATGATGATTTCCACATAAGATAAATTCTACCATTTGTATCATCCTTGTAATTATTATTAACACTAGACCATCCATATGCTATTTTGTTACTAATTGGTGCAACTCTCTTCTCCTTTACCCTAGTTTCGAGGAATCCCACCATGTCTATTCTATGTTTATTCAGAAAGAGTTTAAGCTCTTTGGTTTATGGCCTTGATTAAGGCACCAATGTTCCAACATTAGATATGACTTTGTCTTTGGTAATTAGTGATTTTTGATTGCAAACTCTTTCAAACTTTATTTTTCAAGAAATACTTGAATACAAGAGAACTAGGACCTAATATCTCTTCGATTAGTATTAAAACATAGCAATAATTTATGAATATGAGTTTAATAAGTTGGTAAAATACAATCTCATCACCCGACGCAGCCTGCAACCTACATATTGTTAGGTTGAGCTTGATGAATTATGGTCTGCCAAAATAATGGTGGCCCATTAAATTTCGAAGCTTGTGTGGGCTAGCCCATATGAATTAGGTTGGTCCATATTGACAGCTCTAATACTATTTATATAATATTGATACATTAGCTATACATATGATCATTTTACTATTTTTTAATTACATGTACCGTCATATAAAAATCCCTTATTAAAGCATCAAATTTTACAACACTAAAATAGGTAGCACTTTTAGAACATGAAAATTTGAATTTTTTATATTATCATCATGAAGACTCAAACTTTGTTATTACCCCATATTTTTCTACTTCTACTATATTAGAAAATGTTTGTTTCAACATGCCTGCTTCATGTCTTTAAATTCAAATCTGAGGGTGTCTTTGTCTTTTTAGTGCTTCAATATAGGTTACGTGTCTTGTAAAGGTGCATTGATGGACGTATCATATAGCTTCTGGTTCCAACTTTTTCACCGCTCTCTACTCAATGCTCACCAAAAATCTTGTCTTTTGTCTCACCATTCATCCCTAGATAAGCCTCCTTCAGTTTGTTTCTTTGTTTTCCCAAAACTTAATGATTGTTTTTCCCTTGTAGTTGTAATTGTTAATCTTCCGTAAATATGATGAAACTTGGTTCGAGTGTCTTAACTATGCAATTATCAGTTTTATCTTTTGTTGATAAAATTTGTCTAGGTGACTTCATATTTTCTTCTTTAGATTTGGGTTTGCTATTTATATTCAACTTTGCATCGTTATAGCTTCAATTTTTGTTTTGTTATTTTGTGTTTTTGTTGTTCCCTTTTGGATTTTCAGAATGTTGTTTCCTCGGTTATGCTTTTATCGCATGCAGTAATTAATTTGGTCTTGTTTCATCATAATTCTTTTGAACTTTCTCTGTTCTTATGTGTTCTTGATGTAATTTAACGGAAGAAAATTTTACTAAACATTTGATTCCAGCTTAATCGGCTTTCTGAGTTTGTTAATTTTAGTCTTTCATTGTTGTGGGCCTAACTTGAAGTTTTTTCACCTCATTACATTGACGTTTGAAATTATTCAATTTTTGTTTTGATATTTTATATTTTTATTCATCCATATTGCATTTGAAAGCTTTTTGGTCATACACAATAACTAATTTGGTCTTTTTCATCATATTCACTTATAAGATTACATTGGTTATGTTTTAATATTGTTATCGATTGTTTTAAAGTTTGAAATCATGCGAAAATTTAAAATTATAAAACTATCAATGGTATAAATCAAAACTAATGGAGAAAAGTCAACAAAAACAATTTGAGCTACTAGTGGAATATACTTCCTCTAGTTCATATTAAGTGAATTGTTGAATCTTTTTTCATGATTCAAAATAATTGAATGTTCAAAGTTCAAGAGAATTATTGATTTTTTTTCGTATTTAACTTTTTTTTAATTAATATTTTAAACTATTTTACATTTACTAAAAGAATTTTTAGAAATAATCAAAAAAATAATAGTGGATAATAATATTTAATTTTATCTTTAAAAATAATTTCTTGAGAGTGTGTTATACCTAATAATTCACTTAATATAGATCGAAAATATAAAGCTAAAATGTTAATTATTAGGTTAATCAAAATTTAAGGCTAAAACATAAAGAAGATATGGGGGCTATTTCTGTTTTTTCGTTTAAAAAAATATTGAGTTTAAAAAACGCAGATAATGGGGATCTGAACCTCAGACTTGCAAGTTGTAAATGCGCACACTTACCACCAGACTACTAATCTTTGTTGTCATTAAGGGTGTTCAATTTATTATATATCCAGATATTAGATAATATTTTACCTATATACACATTATAATTTCCCTATGAAGGGTGTTCGGCTGACCACCCTTACTTGGCTGTAGCTCCGCCCCTGTGTGCATGTAATACATGCAAGGGCGGACCTACGTGGAGCTAAGGGGGTTTACCCGAACCCCCTTCGTAAAAAAATTACACTGTATGTAAAGGTAAACTTCTGATTTTAAGTCTATATATAGAAAAATGAACCCCCTCAACAACTGAAGAGGAGTGTGGCTCAGTGGCTAAGGGGTTCATTGTTTACCTAAACATTCTGAGTTCAATTCTCGGGCGTCACCACTCACCCTGTATAAGAAGTAACTCTATTCCTTCACATGACTTTGGCCAGCACCTTCATATTGGAAACAGACCTCCAGTTCATAAAGAATCTGAAACCATCAATGGAAGTTCAAAAACTAACTAAAAGACGTAAACTTTATGAAATAAAATTTACCATTGAATAGCATAAACTATATTTTGTATTCTAAGAATTTTTCTAGTACAATATCAAACAGTTCCTCAATGTTTTATATAATTATTCTACCCAGAAACAGAAACCCAATTCACTAAATGTCAGAAATAATCCAAAGTCAACAATTTCAACTCAAAAACCAACTAAAAGACACTAGGGTTAGGATGAATGTGTTAATTTGTTCAGTTTTATTAAATTCTTATTTGTGCATACTCAAAATTAAAATATATAAATATCAGTTGAAGTTAAAATTAAAAAATACGTTTATGTATTATGTCATAAAATAATGCTCCATTTCCGAACTAGATACCATTTATCTTGAAAATCATTTTTTTCTGGTTAGACAGAGATCATGATTCATGTTGGCACACATTATATATATATATGGCAACCTTAAACGATTTATATAGAAAAATAGAAAATTAAAAAAAGATTTATATACGAAACTTTTTTTAATAATAAATCAACCTTATATCACCTATAAACTTTTCTTTATTTGATTAAGATAATAATTTACTAGAATTAAAAAATAAATCACGATTAAACTTTCATGGAAATTTCGGTGTTAGATTAAACTTCAATTCCCAATTGGAATCAACTTATAAGTTCCCTCACTTATCATATAATTATCGATCATTTATTTATACATCAAATTATCATTTTATTATATATGGAAAGTTTTTGCATTAAGTTTGTATTAGGGTGATTTTTAGTAACTAATTTTGAAATATAAGCAATGTTTTTGCATTTACATTTCCCAATTCTTCTTAAATTTGGTTTCAGTTTTTCAATAACTTTACCGCAATAACACAAACAAACTTATATATAAACCAAAGACTACTCATCATTCTATACATTTTTCTAAAAGACAACATAGAGTTTTTTTCTACTCTCTTCAACCATTATGACGATCACCCATGATTATCCAGATTCAAAATTAGGAGTCAGGTTTTGACCCACTGATGAACAACTTATTCGCTATCTATTCAAATCTGTTGCTTCTAATAATTACGTTTGCAATGATATTCAATTTGAAAATATTTATGGGAATAAGAAGTCATGGGAGTTAATGGAAGACTCATCAGATACTAAATATTTCTTTACTCAATTAAAGAAGTTAAAACCACACCATACAAATTTTAATCGAAAGTTGATTGGCGGAGGAAGTTGGAAAGGGAAGGTCAAAGGAAGATCAGTAGGGGCAAAGAAAGTTGGGATCAAAAGAACATATACCTATGAACAAAATAAAAAGGATGGTAAGGATGAAGTTCATGATGTTTCTTGGATTATGAAAGAGTATAGTCTTGACGACAAGGTAATAAAGTCGTTAAGAAATAGAGGTATAATAAAGCACGAGGATATTATTTTATGCTACATTAGGAGTAAAGTTGAAGATAAAGAATCAGGAAATCATATGCCTACAACAACTGCCGGTGAAAACGATGATGATACACAACCCCAGGGGCTTAATAAATCTAGATATGGGGATCAACTTCCTCAACAGATGGTGAAGCCAATGCAAAATATTGAATCAAGATATATTGGATGTGATGATGAATGGTATGACAACACAACCCCAGTGGCTTAATGAATCTGGATATGGTAATCAACTTCAACATATGGTGAAGCCAATGTAAAATATTGAATCAGGATATATTGGATGTGATGATGAGATGATGAAAGATATAACAACACAACCATAGTGGCCTATCTGGACTGAGGAATCTGGATATGGTATGGTGTTGACAATATTGGTTTCCATAGTGACACATTTTCACAGTTGAAGAAAGATCAAGGAGAAAAGATGAACAAGAAGACATCTTTGTTTCCTGTGTTACAAATAAAGTCATCTGGGCACGTTTTCAAGTCAACCTCAAGTCAAAAAGAGCATGGGCTACAACACATGGCCCACACAAAGAATGGGCCACAACATACTGATCCAGATTGATCCTTTTAAAAAATCTGCCTAGGATACTATTTTTCTTCTCTATATGTGTACATAGAATAGAATAATCTAGAAGTAGAATTAGAATATTCCTTCACTATGCTTTTTATACAAGTAAAAAAATAACAAGATGACAAGTGTCGTAGTCAGGTACAAAATAGCATAGCAAATTTCTATACAACAGAATGTACAGTGTCCTCAACAATCATCAAGAAATAAAAAATATTCTGCAACTCCTTTTTCATTTTTACATGGTATCAGAGCCATGTTTAATACACTGCTCTACAATCTTCTTCTTTCTACTCTTTCTTTATTTTCTTTGTTCTTCTTGTTTCTGTTTCACCATGGGTGATGCAACTCCAACAACAACTGTGGCTGGTGGAGGTTCACAAGCTTTAAATGACTATGTTATGGTTTCATTTCATGCTTACTATCTTCATCCTTCATATGCTCCAGGGATGGTCCTAGTGAGCGCACCTTTTGATTGTAAAGGATTTGAAGGATGGAGAAGAGCTATGTTAATAGCTCTATTAGCTAAAAACAAAATTGGTTTCATTGATGGAAATCTCCCCAAACCTGCATCTGCTCCTCTGCTCAATGCATGGACTAGATGTAATGACACGATCCTTTCATGGCTCTTAAACTCTCTGTCAAAAGATATTGCAGAGAGTGTTCTGTATTCTCACAGTGATCAGTACCTTTGGGAAGATCTGGAGGCAAGATATGGACAGACCAATGGCCAAACTCTTCTAACTACAAAAGAAATTATCAGGTTTAGTTCAAGGTAATCTCAGTGTCACTACTTACTTTACTAAGTTGAAATGTGTTTGGATTGAACTGGATGCTATGAGTACTTTTTTTCTGTGCTTGTGTGTTCAATTGTGGTAGAAAGGATAAAACTAACAAGGCACAAGAAGATGAGTGGTTATTGCAATTTTTGATGGGTTTGAATGACTCTTACTTGGGAGTGAGAAGGAACATTTTCATGAATAATCCACTCCCTTCAATAGGACATGCTTATTCTTTTGTTATACAGGATGAGAAATAAGCAAAAATTCAACACACCACTCCTTATCTAATGGATTTGCTTCTTTCATAGCAACTGGCAAAATTTCAACAGAAAACCACCATACCAGGGAAGAAAGGGACCACGTGATGGCAAGAATAATATTGCTAATAAAGAAGTATCTTGTGCTTATTGCAAGAAAGTTGGACATACCATTGACCATTGTTACAAGTTGCATGGTTTTTCCCTTTGATTTTAAATTTACCAAGCAGAGACAACCATATCAGGGTGCTCCCAGAGGTAATGTTATTGTTTCATCTGAAGCACTTGAGGGAAAAGGAACACTAACACAAATTATGCAACTTCTACAACAAGTTAAGTTTGAACAAAGCTCTACATCACCTTTAGATGGTTCACTAAATACAAATTTTGCTGGTATACAATTCTCGAAAACCTATATAAGTTCTGTTACACATATTGATGAAAATAGTAAGATTTTGGATAGTAGGGGAATAGAACATATGAGCTATAATGAATCTATGTTTATCAATTTGAAAGTTCTTCTCTTTCCCTTGATGGTTAATTTGCCTAACTCATACAGGGTTAGGGTGACTCATGTAGGTTCAGTTATACTCTTGCCTAATTTGGTTTTGTCTAGAGTCTTGTTTATACCCTCTTTTAAATTCAATTTATTGTCTGTCTTTCAACTCTGTCAACAATTCAAATGTATCCTTGCATTCAGCCCTTCTGTTTCTCTTTTGCAGGGTCCTTCAGTGAAGAGCCCTCTGGGAGTTGGTGAAACACAGAAAGAATTATACATTTTCCAGTCAAGACCCTTGAGTTGCAGTTTTCACCCTCCAGTTCTATAGCACCCCGCTATTTGAAGAAGCTAGAATTAGAAAGAACCATTTTTGAAAAGAAAGAAAATCTAAAATTTGGCAAGTTATGTTAAGTATGAGTTTTGGATCAACTTCAAATGACCATAACTCTCAGAACAGAATGAGTTAGGTGGGCTATAAGGTGTCAAATGAAAGGTCTTTGAATTATCTTTCCAACTCCACCAAGTTTACTAGTTTTCGAGTTCGTATGAGTGAGATATGCCCGTTTGAAGTTGGGCTGTCGAATAAGGAAAGTCACTAGGATTTTAGAAGGGTAATTTGTCTTTTCATTACCCAATTAATTAAATCCATTTTTAGTAATTTATTTGGGGTCTAAACTGAATTGGTTCAGTTTACACACTCAAATTCACGCTAGGGTTTTTAGACAAAGATCTCAAGAGGAGAAAGGAGAAGAAAAGGTCAAGATTTATCAAGTTCTTGCGATTTTGGTTGTGGAGTTCGCCAATGATTCGATCCTAAGAGGTATGTGAGACTTTCATAGCGTTGGGTTCGTTCACCCACGCGTCAATCAAGTTTACTTCACTGAAATTCGTTCTAAAAAGTTGAAAGTTGATGATTTTGAATTATGTTCTTGAATATTGGCTTTCTTTCTTGAGTTAAGTGGGGATTGTTGAGTTCTTGAGGAAATCATGTTGATTTTAAAGTTGTTTATGAATAGATTCTTGTGTACATATACTTGGTATCTAAATCTAAACAGAATTTGAGAAAAAGAATCGATTTTAGGCAAATTGGGGTTACAAAACAAAGAAGGAAAAAGTCAGGTGAATTTGGCATCCCAATCCGCGTCGCGGACTTGCCCTACCATTTTGCAGAAGATTTCTTCCCGCCATGGAGAGGTTACGGACCCCTCTGCCTCAAAATTTATTTCCCGACCAAATAATAAAATGCATCTTAGATGAGTCCACGATTTAGACTCATATAGGGCTTTATTTGGATAGATTTTGTGTCCTCAAATGCTTGTTTTACGCCAATAACTGATATAAAACCCTTGTTTTCTAGGTGTTTGGATTGAAGAAAAAATCATGGACACTAACTTCCAAAAAGGAACGAAGCGAGCTGAAAGAACGAAGAAATGAAAGCCTGGTGATCGCCGAGTCCCTTTGGCGAGTCGTCGAATGACCATTACCTCACCTAAAGTTTAAGAGTGCCAATCCCTAAAGGAGAAAGTCAATTTGGCGACAGAAAGGAGCAGTCAACGTGTCGTCGAGTGGTTCCGCGATGCAATGTTGGATCACCCAAAGTTACAGAACTTGAAGACGCTGAAGGCTAAAGCAGAAAGGCGATGAACTTGGCCAAAGGGTGGATCGCCGAGTTGATCGACAATCCCAACTTACTGTGCCAAATGGTCCTTCGCAGCATATTTTTGTCAACTATAAATACATTTTCAAACATTAGTCTTAGCACCTTTTATCATAATCTTAGAATCAATTTTTAGAATTTGAGATTTGAACTCTTGTGTATTGAGACAAAAACTTTACCTTACCTTTGAAGAATTGAAGTTTTCCATTTTTGAGAAATTGGAAGTGGGTCTGTGAGATTCTTCAACTTGGACCTTTGTAAAGACGAAATTAATCTTACCCAGTTGATGAAAACACAATTCGATAACGATTTCTATCCTTTTATGATGTCTAGCTAAAATCCCAATTCTTGGGGTGTGATTATGTGATTATGGGTTGAATTAGGTTGTGGGTATTGCTAATTGTTAGTTTAAATACTGTTTAGAAGTGATTTCATACAGTAATTGTTGTTTAATTTAAAGGGTTGTAGTTGCAAATGCAATTCTATCTTAGTTCTTTTGTCTTGCTCGAAAGAGTGATTTTAAAACCAAGATTACTGAATTTATGGTCTGTGGGTATTGGGTTGTCATGGGTTCGACTCGAGAGATTGAATTTTAAGCCCTTTTCCACACATTCAGCTCGAGAGAGTGAATGGACCAAAGCGATGGTTGTTCTTAGTTGCATGCTTGTTGGTGTTCGAGAGAAACCAATTTGATTCGGGGTAAATTGTTCAAGAGAAAATTTATCCCCACTAAAGTCTAGCTTCGTCACTAATTTACAGATATGTACTAATAGTTGCAATCACCCATTTGTCTATATTAGCCTATAATCCAATCACATCCTAAGAACCCATCTCATTATTTGGAAATTCGTATTATTTGCTATTGTTGTAGTTGATAATTAAAACCAAACCCCATTTATTTGACACTTGTGTCACCCCTTAATTTGAATCATGTTTTTATTCGTAAATATCTATTCCTATGATTGACTTGAACACATTCGTACTTTACTCTTGAATCTTAAACACGTACCACTCCCTGTGGGATTCGACCCCAACTCATTTAGTTGGGTTATTATATTGACTAACGATCGTTGACACTTTGAATTGGATGAAGTGTCCTGATATGTGAAATCAAAATGGCGCCGCTGTCGGAGAGTGGTGTTGGTTAAGATTCTTTAGTTAAGTTGAATTTTGTTCTTGTTACTTATAGTTGAATCTACTTACTTTTAGTTTTGGTTTTCGTGTTACTTGTTTAGAGCAGAATAAATAAGCATGTCTTGTAGCAACGGTGACCAAATGGACCTCTTACCTTTGAGAATGATGATTCTTAGGGATAACATCTTAAGTTTCAAGCAAATAGAGGGAGTCAATCCATGAGTTGTGGTTGAGATTTAATTCACTATTGCTGTAGTGCCCAGCTCATGGAATCTTAGATAACATTCTATTGGACTGCTTCTATAGAGGTCTTGGTCCGAAAAACAGAGGAGTGGTTGACCAAATGTCTCTGTGGTCTCTCACGACTACCTTATGCAATAGTAGCCCAGCTCCTTGATCACATGGCCAAGACCAACAAGGAGACTGAGAAGAACCATATTTTTTCCACACTGTTAACTCAACTAGATCTAGTGGCCAAAAACATCATGGAATTGGAAGCACCGGACAAAAGAAAAGACCGGTACATTTCCCCTATCGAGCGTATAAAGCCCAAGGTGTACGAGGGTGGACAAATAGAGGAGATACTCTCACCCATTCTTCACAAAGTCGAAGATCATGACAAATTGTTGAATGAGATAAAAGAGAATGTCTTGCTGCTGAATCAGATAACTGCTTCCCATTCCATATCTGTTCAGCTGCTGGAGACCTAGATAGGTCTGTGTTGTCTCGTCTCTACCCCACAAATCAAGATTGAGTGCGGAAGTCATGCCACGACGTTAACTAAGGTGTTTCTTGGGAGGCAACCCAAGTGTTTATCGCTTTATTTTTGTTTTAGAAATAATTGTGTGTTGATTTTGCAGGTTGAAGTGTAGAATGTGTTTGAAAAGAAAAGATTGGCGAGCAAAATTCCAGTCGGTGACTCGCCGAAGAGGTCGGCGAGCCCAACTTGGACCGCCGTTGAACTCAAGACATTTTAAATTGGAGTCTATAAAACTCGGCAAGCCCATGAGCTGATTAGTGAATCGCCGACAGGGTCGGCGATCACGACTTTGTCCGTCATTTGGACGGCCACAATAACTGGAGGTCCTGTAAAACTCGGCGAGGTAAGTGCCCACTCAGTGTGTCACCTAGTGGGTCGGCGAGTAAAACTTATGTTGCCGAATGGGCGAGAACTGGACGGTTTTTAAAGGCCAAAGGTTTAAACTTCCAAACTCTGTCACTTTCCCTCACTTTTGAACTTCCCAAACCCACACCCGCACAATATTTTCCATTACTCTTGCATTTTTATCGAATTTTAGTCATCGTATTAGTGTTTGAAGTTGGATTTCTTTGCCACCTAGCAATTCAAAGTATCTATTCGGCTTCTAGGGTTGGTTTTCTTAACCCTAAATCTTTCTTTAGCGATTTTGACTCATTTGCACTTGATTTTGTCTTAGTGTTGTGTGCTGGGCCTCTCTGATCGTAATTGTATATGTGTGTGCCTATTTTCATTTGAATATCATGCCCGTAATGTTTATATTGTTGAATTCTCGAGGATTTTGTGCTTTAAAATTGATTAAAATGGTGGGGTTGTGCTTGCATGTTGTTGGGTCTAGTTGGGTGAAGTCTAAGTGGCCCACATTTGTGCCAAATGACGTAATTTTCCCAATGATGGAGCTGTTGACGTCATTCTTAAGGGCAAAAGTCATCAAATGGCCAAATTTGGCCATATCGGGAGAAGTCTGAGTATCCCGAGGGAATGGGTGTAATGGGTCTTAGCTTAATTGTAAGAGTGCATGTTTTGATTTATTTTTTGGGGGCTGTGGGGTTGAATTTGGGAAGTTGGGTTGAAAGTAGGCATGTTGGATCGTTTGGCGAGCTCGACCCAGCTCGCCAAACCACTCGGTGGTTTGCCGAAGTTCCCCTTATCACCTTTAATTTCATGCTAAATTGTGAGTTCGCCGAGTGCACTTGGCGACTAGCCGAAGATCTTCCTTCATCTCCCTTTTCTGCGCCCCTAATCTCTAAAATGCACTGTATGTTTCAGTGGGCTAATCCTTGCTCGCCGAAAGGGCCTCCCCATCGTCGACATGCCATTCTTCTGAGAAAATTTTGAGCCAATCCTTTCGGTGAGCCTGATCTGGCTCGCTAAAGAGATTCGGCGACTCGCCAAAGAGATTCGGCGACTCGCCGACTGGTTCGGTGAGTCTGTTTGCAACTACTTTTCTGTGGTGTTGGTTGAAATTTTTCTAACTCTTTTTGATATTTTCGTAGATATGGCAAGGACTAACCTTGACACTCCACCCCGCAAAAGAGCATAGGGTATTGTGATCAATGAAAGGGGAACAAATCCTCCTAACAAGGGAAGAACAAAGCCTCCAATGGGAGGCAAGGGAAAAGGCAAGAGACCCGCATTTGAAATTCCAGAGCACACCTCCGATAGGGAAAGAGTGTATGCTGCCTCCCGGGCTGCATTATCTGATCCTGAAGATGACCAGCCATTATAGTCTCGGAGGGTGGAGATCCGTGCTAGATCTCATCCTGACTCAGTTAGAGCCACAATAGACACCCCATCAGCAGCCACAGTGCTTGCTCCGACGCTTCCTGTAGTTCCAGTACCACTAGTGGTCCCTCCTCCTAGGCTACTTAACAGACTAAAAGCTGAAAGATTGCAGACTATCCTCGAGGAAAAGTTGTTATCTATAGAGGGCCTTGAGGGTAGTTACTCTAGGGTGAGGGATACACTCCATTTCCACCAGTTTGAGCAGTTCACTAGGCCCCGAGGCCCCTACATTCCTACATGGGTCCGGGAATTTTACTCAACATATGGTGATCTGGTTCCTAAGAGCAAATAGAAGGACAATGAGTTCAAACCGGTTAAGTCAGTCATGGTCTGGGGAAAAGAAGTCAGGTGCAGTAACGAGTACATTAATACTGTACTTGGCAAAGGTCTCGGAGCTACAGTGGCATATGAGGGCTTGCCTACTACTTAGTCCTTGGATGACTTGAAGGGCTGGCTCTCTCCATTGATTTTCGATACCACCCCGAGGTGGATCGAGACAGGGTCCCTATAGAGAAGAGGTATTTGAGTATTGCTGCTCGGTTCTAGTTTGGCTTCATCAGCAGTACCATTATACTATCCCAGAACGAGTCGATTCTCTGCCATGCCAAAGCAGCCTGTCTGGGTTGCATCATTGATGAGACACAGATAAATCTGGGGATTATAATGACATAAGAGATGGTCATGAAGGCCAAAAAGTGCTAGACTTCCCTCCCATTTCCGGTGTTGATCACTGAGTTGTGCAAAAGGGCTTGGGTTCCTAGAGATGAGCAGAAAGATATGTAAGTGATTCCCACATCTTCTACTGATATCCGGAGAATCGAGACAGAGTATTTAAAATATGAGGCAGAGAAGAAGAAGGCAGCCCCGATGGACTCTTCCCTGATTGTGGATACAAACACATTACCTGTAGAGCCACCTTTGCCTACTCCGTCCCCTGGGCCTTCAGGTACATCCAGTACTATTCCTTCTGATACCCCTAGTTCCTCTGCTGCTACATTGCTTTCCAAATGTGCTGCTGCTATTGTTTCCCAGCCCCCACTCACTCAGGTTGCATTACTCCGGATTGGATAGCTAGACCATTCGGCTGATCGCTGTGCTGCTAGACTTGAGGCCTACATTCCAGGAATGATTCAGACTGTCCATGCTGATGTTGTAACACCCTTGAGTGCTACCATTGATGCCCTTGCGGCTAGGATAACGGTGTGTGAGCTTTGCCAATGGGCCACCGAGGAGGTGATGACTCTAAAGGCCGTTATTGCTATGCTGAGGAGAGATGTGGACCAGCTGAAGTTCACCGACATGTCCATGATTTTCGGGACGGTGGAGATCCCAGATGTGCCAGTTGAGCCAAATATGCCTCTGGCTACCACTGGAGATGATGTTAGAGTTGAGGAGGTAGCTGATCCTGAGTCCGAGGTAGAGACGGATGAGTAGATGCTTGGGGTTACTGAGGAGGTTTCTTACAAGGGATTTACAGAGATTGAGGAGGCCATGATCGATGCAGCTATGTAGACTTCATTGGCAGATATGCCTTTGGCTGGCCCTAGTAGAGATGGTATTGCTTCTGAGTTGACTCTAGGCACTGATGCCCAAGTTCAGAGTGCTGCACCGGGCACTGATTCCCCGACAGATGTAGTGACTGTGTAGACAAGATCACTCTCTACCTCCCTCTCTGTCTTATTTTTTATTGACTTTTTGGATATTTTATTGATTGCATTTGAGGACAAATAGCTTTTGTTTTGTGGTGGGGTGAGGCCCACCTTGTGTGACTTTTGTTCTGTTTATATATTGGGTTTTTGTGTTATTGGTTATGGTTGGCACTGTATTTTTTGGATGTTTGAGCTTGTGGCTCCTTCCCTTAATTGTAAATGATTTTTGGACCTTCCAAAAAAAAATTGTGCCACCTCTTGATTGTGTTTGAATGTGGCTGTTCTTTTGCAAATTTGAGTATCGGTCTTGATCAATATCGATGACTTGAATAGTGCTCATAATCGAACAAAAATGAATGTGCGGCTACGATGAGGCCAAATGAAGTTACATAGGTAATATGTGAAATTTTTGCATCTCGTTGTGACTAGCCGGTTATCGAATGGGTCTCTGGTGATGATCATTGCACACTAGCGAAAGTGTGGAGTCTTGTTTGATATTGGTGTCAATTCCTTGTGTGATGAGCTTACCATGAACCATGTGTGATGACACCTAGAATTTACCCCGTTGGTCCGGATTGACTAAGGGATGCATTCTCTTGAAATAATCTTAAGCAACTTTGAATAGTGTGAAACAATTTAACATTATACCTCTTTTCTGGCCAACCTTGTGAGTGTGTGATCTTTGCATGAACACCCTTTGAGCCTTAGCCTTTTTCTTGGAAGAAACTTGATGCAAATTGTGACTTTTCTTTATCCCTTCACCCTTAATCCTCTTGAGATGTGGTTGGTTTGAATATCCAACTTAGGACAAAAGCCTAAGTTGGGGGTGTTGTGAAAAGAGAAGATAAATCAAGAAAAGCAAAGAATTCCCCCTTGATCCATGATTGTGTAAAAGATGGAACCCCTCCGTAAAAAAAGAAGAAGAAGAAGAAAAGAAAAGAAAAAGAATGAAAAAGTTTGAAATAAAGTTGTGAAAATGCAAAAGAAATTGGGTGTTCGACCGTCCATGGAAAGTGAATAATGGGGTGACTTATGAGCATAAATGAGAATGATGAGAAGAAGGAAATGAAGTGTTGTTCATACCACATTTCATGAGGATAGCAGTCATTAAGCCTAAATGACCATTCCTTTGCATTCAGCCCTGTTACAAGCCTTGAAAAGACCTTTGTGATCTTGAGTGAGCTGAAACAAGTGTTGATTGGAAAATAAGGGCAAACCTAAGGGTGAAGTCTCACATGTGTTCATCTTTGTGAGTGTGAGTGTTGATTTTGATTCCGGAGCTATAAATTGTTGAACCATTGTGTGTGAATATGGAATCATCCTTTGTGTGAGGGCATTTGAGTACCTTTGTTGAGCTTGAACTTGCATTTGAAGCAAGTATTGTGACCTTGAGAATCTTTGATAATGGTGAGTCACAACTTGAATCTTTGAGTGCACAATTGATCCTTGCATGAGTAAGTTGAGTCTTTTTGTGTGCATTCATGATTGAGTCTTTTGTAGCACTATTTGAGACATCATTTTTGAACTGCTGAGCTTGAGTTTTACTTGAGGACAAGCA
This sequence comes from Solanum stenotomum, assembly GCF_019186545.1. Lineage (NCBI taxonomy): Eukaryota > Viridiplantae > Streptophyta > Magnoliopsida > Solanales > Solanaceae > Solanum > Solanum stenotomum. The sequence continues at coordinate 6,189,283 of NC_064293.1, forward strand.
AAAATTTAAGTTGGGGGTGTTGATGAGTCCACGATTTGGACTCATTTAAGGCTTTATATAGATAGATTTTGTGTCCTCAAATGCTTGTTTTGTGCCAATAAATGATATAAAACCCTTGATTTCCAGGTGTTTGGATCGAACAACAAAGCATGGATACTAACTTGCAAAAAAGAACGAAGCGAGCTGAAAGAACGAAGAAATGAAGGCCTAGTGATCGCGGTGTCCCTTTGGCGAATCGCCGAATGACCATTACCTCGCCTAAAGTTCCAGAGTGCCAATCCCTGAAGGAGAAAGTCAATTTGGCGATAGAAAGGAGCAGTCGGCGTGTCGCCCAAAGTTACAGAACTTGAAGATGCTGAAGGCTAAAGTAGAAAGGCGATGAACTTGGCCAAAGGGTGGATCGCCGAGTTGATTGGCGATCTCGACTTACTGCGCCGAATGGTCCTTCGCAACATATTTTTGGCGACTATAAATACATTTTCAAATATTAATCTTAGCACCTTTTATCATAATCTTAGAATCAATTTTTAGAATTTGAGTTTTGAACTCTGAGTATTGAGACAAAAAATTTTCCTTAGCTTTGAAGAATTGAAGTTTTCCATTTTTGAGAAATTAGAAGTGGGTCTTTAAGATTCTTCAACTTGAACCTTTGTAAAGATGAAATTAATCTTACCCAGTTGATGGAAACACAATTCGGTAACGATTTCTATCTTTTTATGATGTCTAGCTATAACCCCAATTCTTGGGGTGTGATTATGTGATTATGGGTTGATTTAGATTGTGGGTATTTCTAATTGTTAGTTTAAATACTGTTTAGAAGTGATTTCATTCAGTAATTGTGGTTTAATTTAAAAGGTTGTAGTTGCAAATGCAATCTACCTTAGTGTTTTTGGCTTGCTTGAGAGAGAGGTTTTAAAACCAAGATTACTGAATTGATGGTTGTTGGGTCCAAAAGCACACGCAAATGCACGTGGTCACTCAAGTAGTACAGCGACTCTTTCGAGCCGAAATATCGAATCCATGGGACTTCAAATCACAGACAACAACTTTGATTAGCTTAAAATAAATTTACTTATGTGGCAAACAATTTTAGAAACTTGATTATAATTACTGACAATATCACAAATTAAGTACTACAATCAAACCGTTTTAAACAAGAGAATTGCACAATATGGGAAAGTAATCTAGGGTTGCAGCATGACTTGATTTCCGGCATAAAATTACTATATCCTAGCATTCGACCAACTAACATCATTATGGATTTGCAAGGTTCATTTTACGATCATGGACTCCCAACCTCTAATCGCCTACCACCATTGACATCCTAACTACATCGTTGAGCGGGGATAGACATGAACCAATGGCGAAGCATTAAGCTATCTTCTTGCATATTCATCAAGTGCGGTATATAGGCATAAGACTATCCTATACGCCAAACACTCTAATTTTACTCTAGAGTGAACACACTTCTCACATTCTTTGGTCTATCCCTCTATTCATCTTCCGAGTTCAAGAGCAGACAACAAGTGTATCTTAATGTTGATCATGCATTAAAATAGTTAAACAAGAATGTAAACATAAATCACAAGAAAGCCCATCTCATGCTAGAAACAAATACTAATATACCATTAATTGTAGCTACAACACTAGAAAAAGGGTCTTTAGCTACTCATAGAACAAAAGATCATCAAGTAATGTTTATGGATCATGAAAGAGTTTACCAAAACGAAGGAATAGAAGAAAATCCCTAGAAAGGGTTAACCAAATCGCTACTCTCTCGTCTTTCTCAAACTGAATATCCAATGAAATAATACACTTAAACTATTTATAGTCTAAAATAAAATACGTGGCCAATTTCTGGTGTCCAGGTCCGCGACGCGGACCTGTTCCATTGCCTATAGTTGCACACAGATGAACCCTCTCCACGACGCGCTCCCATCGCGCACTCCACTGTTAAGTGGAATTCCATTTCTTCATACGCATTTTGGCTCCGCGACGCGGAGATGCTCCCTCGTGGTGTATTTTCCAGCTTCTTGGCCCTTTTTCTCCGAAACTTCATGTTCTATTTTTCGACCTCTGACCAAGTGCCCTATTTTGGCTCGTTCTTCTATGATTTTCACCCTGAAACATCTAATCATATTGGTTAGAAGAATCGACATCAAAAGTCCCTCAAAGCTTAATTCCAACTACTAAAAATGCTCTCAACTTAGCTTTATATATGGGATAAATTGGTTATCAGGCGAATAAATACGCCCAAGAGCACCACCCCACACTTACAACTTTGTTCGTCCTCGAACACTTCCACACTTTCAAGACGACAACTCTACTACACTACCCCTAATGGCATTTCAGCTTTGGCCACAACAACCATCATAGCTCCACACAACATTGCAAAAACTATGCATTCATTAGGACAACTCACGCAAGACCATTTAGCCTCAAGAATAGACTCTTATAACGCAGCAAAATCATGCACAACTTTTGGATCCACAGATATATCAGTTATCAGACTTCATTAAACATGTGCCCTTACCACGAATGAACACCCTGATTTACTCTCACATAACATTTTCATACAAGCATGGGTGCAGGAAACAATTTCGCTCACTCTCAAAAGAATTCACATGCCATCACCAATGAACCACAGGCTTGCCCTTAGTGTACTGCCTCACTACTTTTGAGGATATGGAAGTTCAACATCAATCAGGTCTTTTAAGGGTTATAATGCAGGCTAGGGGACCGGTAGGAACCATTTTTTAGATATAAATAGTGACTGCATTCCCAAACGCTTTAATACACAACAAACATCATTTTTGGACCTTCTTTCAAGAACCTTCTTTTCTTGGTACCATTGGCCCCTTGTTGCAAAGCATTTATATTCAACTCTTCCCACCATTTTCATTCTAACTTCATTCATCAAGGTTTATTCAATTATTGACTTATATATACATATAAATATTTTTGATTTTTGATTTTTTTTTTGTATGAGTCAAACTTATGCTGGGGCTTGCCACTAAACTTCTGCTTCCTTCATTTTTGTTTACACAAAGCGCTTAGGATCTTTTGGATCAAATTTATAGGCCAGAGAAGGAATGAGTATTAGCTTCAAAAGCGGCTACCAAAGAATAAGTTCAAGGCTCGAAGGGGTTAACTAGGGATATATATCAAGGTGGGTATAGGAAGGCACAATCAGGTTTATCAAAAATTGCCTAAATCATTTCCCAAATTCCTTATCCTCTTTTTTCGCTATGCAGACACACCGGGCAAGTTTTGGACCTCAATTAATAGCAAGGAATGCACAAATCTTACACACTTGGCACACATTCAACTCAGAACTGATCATTATATACTACTTCCCAGTTACTGACACAAATCACATGCCAATTAGAGTCACATAAAAGAGCTTAGATGTCTCAACACAAAGTCATCCACTGTTTTTACTTTCAATAACATTTAAAATACAGTTGTGCAGCCTTAGCCAAACACCAACACTACAGACCCAAATGACGAAAACTGCCCTTAAGACGGTCGTCATCCATCTATCATAGGGCGGCTTGACTCAACTATGACAACTGACTCAATTTTTTTACTACGGTTCAAAGGGATTGTCCTTGGCTAAAGAACCGAAAACAACTACCAAGGAACCCCAAACACAATAGCAAACACCCACAAAAACTATTTACAAAGACATAGTCCTCACCCCACACTTACAACTCAACACTGTCCACAGTGTGACAGAAGTCAAAAAGAAAACAAGGTAAGGTGGGTGGACTTCCCTGATCATTCATCCATGTCGGCATCACCACCGGTGCCTTCAATAGCCAAAAGGTCACCCTCCTCTGCTTCAGAATCGGAATCACTATCCGACATGGCTCACCTCTTGTCCTCATCAGTTGGGACATCATCCTATACGGGTTCAATAAATGCAAGTCCAAGTCCTAGTAATGCCTCAGCCTGTTCATTCAGGGGGTACTTCGTTGCAACTTCATCCAACTGCTCCTGAGTTGAAGCTTCGCATCCATTTCTATGAAACAGCATCTCCAATTCAAACATGTGCGCCATGATCATATCATCCCTCCGGTTGCGCTCTGCTGTGGTGAGGGTGGGTTTATGCAGGTTCTCTGGCCCCTTTGTCTTTGTGACATCTAGGGGTGCGGTGAATAGAGGCTCCATGTAGTCCACACTCTCCTCTGGAACTCTAGCTCGCCTGTATAAATTAGTAATTAGTCCCCCAAATGCATACCTTCGACCTCGATGTACTCTTGCCTTGAGCATGGCTGATTTTAGCACCGCTCCTATATTGATGGGTAGGTTCTTCATTAAAGCGTAGACCAAGCATACACGATCTCTCGTCACCTCGGTAAAATAAAGCCCTGGTATCAGACAATTCATCAAATTTTTTAACCATACCCAAGTTTCCCGATTCGTGTGAGCATAAGGATATGACTGGTGATAACCACGGTGCCCATGCCGAATCCATTTCGCAGTGGACCGCGCCCCACACAAAACATGTCGAATCTGTTGATACGGAGGGCTAATATTGATCCCCGTGAGGACATCAGAAGGGGCATCTGCAATCCCCAATATTTGATTTATAACTGAAGGTTTCAGAGGGACTTCCACGCCCCGCACAGTTACAAAGTGAGAACGGGCATCGGGCTTCCAATTTGAGTAGAATTCCCTCACCACACTAACATTACACTCAGATGGATCCTGAAAAATGAAACCTATATGCAGCTCTTGCATGCGACGCATAATGTGTGGGAACTCCCTTTCTAGGTTGACATCATCAAGTATCACATCTGAGAATTACTTGGCTTCCGTGTGTGATTTGTACCACTTCTTTCCCTCCGATGTGATAGGCTTGGCCCCGTAGCGCTGAGTTTGTCCTCTTGGGACTGCGGATGTTGGGGGAATTGTGGTGCCCGTTCTTACTCTCTTACGGCTGCTAGACGCCACCGCTTTGCCCGACCTTTGTGTGCTAGACATAGTAACCTGCAGTTAGACAAAACTCATATTAGTTATTGAGGCTCAATAATGGAGGGCCACCCCACACCTATTCTCGAGCACAAAATCACAAACACCACGGTACTCAGACTTTCCAATTGTATTTTCAGCATATGATTCACATAATTCCCCCCAACCCAAACATACAAACCTAAACATCTCAGATTCTACTCAAGAATTCGAACCAGCATCCATTTTTCTATTTCAATCACTTTCCCCATTACCAAGTTGCTACTCAAGAATTCACAACCCCCCAAATTAATTTCCCCAAAAAGTTTTCCTTATTAGTATCATCCCATTCAACTCCAACATTTTTTTTTCATCAACCATAGCCATAAAGGAACAAAAAACTAAATATGGGCAACAATTTAAATATATCACAAGAAATCATCCATCACATCCATAAAGACTAGCCCTATTTTTGTGAATCATCCCAACAAGGGAAAAAAAGATTAGGACACATACCTTGCGTGCTTAGACCCACAAAAAGTGAAGAACTTGAGGAGAACTTTCCACTTCGCGACACGTATTTGATCTTGGAAGGGGTTAGGGTTGAAGGGGAAAGGAGGAGAAAGCTATTAATCAAGTAAAATGGGGTGAAAAGGATGGATTTGGGGAATAAAATGGAATGGGGGTTGGGTTTTTACCTAGTTAGTCGGGTAAAACCTAACTTTTTAATTGAAAACTACCCGAAAAACTTACCAGGTCCGCGACGCGGACATGTCTTGCTGCTTCGCCCCTTTGTCTGGGGCATCCATCGCATGGAGGAAACAAGTCCGCGACGCGCTCTTGTCGCGGACTCCACTGGATTACACGCCCCATTTTTGATTGAGGGTTGTCCTCCTGCAGAAACAAGTCCGCGACGCGGTGACATCATGGACTTTACTGTTTTCTCGCCCCAAAAATTGTTTGTTTTTGCTCTTTAAATTACAAATTATAACTTTTAAGATTACTGCACTAACCTTTAACAAAAATTAAACCAACTAGCCTATTCAAATAAAATACAACGAGACTATCTTCTAACTTACAAAGTCTCGGGTTGCCTCTCGAGTGGCGCTTGATTTAACGTTACGGTACGACTCAGCACCCCCTCATTCATTGCTCAACTCCATATTTTCTTCTTCTCGAACCACCTCTTGTCCGAAGTAATGCTTCACCCTTTGTCCATTCACAATGAACGTGGATTGCCTTCCTTCATTCCATAACTCTATAGCGCCGTGGTCAGTCATGCGTACCACCTTGAATGGTCCGCTCCATTTTGACTTCAACTTACCTAGAAACAACCTCAATCTAGAGTTAAACAATAATACATTTTTCCTAGGCTCAAAAATTCGAGGAACAATATGCTTATCATGCCATCGTTTGGTCTTCTCCTTATAAAGCTTAACATTTTCATAAGCATGAAGTCTGAATTCCTCTAATTCATATAGCTGACCCATCCTTTTTCTCCCTGTTAGTTCTAGGTCTAGGCTCAACTTCTTCATTGCCCAATAAGCCTGATGTTCTAATTCAACTGAAAGGTGACACGCCTTACCAAACACCAAGTGATAGGGAGAAGTCCCTATTGGGGTCTTATAAGCGGTCATGTATGCCCATAAAGCATCATCAAGCTTTATTGCCCAATCTTTCCTTTGGGCATTCACGGTTTTCTGTAGAATCTGCTTCACTTCCCTATTTGACACTTCTACCTGGACGCTAGTTTGAGGGTGGTATGTTGTAGCTACCTTGTGTCTAACTCCATATTAGCTAAGATATTCTTCACTAATTGATTTATGAAGTGTGTCCCTCCATCACTGATTATTGCTCCAGGAGTTCCAAACCGAGTGAAGATATGCTTCTTTAGAAACTTCAACACCACTTTAGCATCGTTGGTCGGCAATTCCACTGTCTCAACCCATTTTGACACATAGTCCACAGCCACAAGTATGTACTGATTTCCATTCGATGGAGGGAATGGCCCCATAAAATTGGTCCCCCAGACATCAAATATTTCAACCTCCAAGATGTAGTGTAAGGGTATCTCATGTCGTCTGGAAATAGACCCCATCCTCTGACATTGATCACAACTTTTCACACAACCTGCAGCATCTCTAAACAACGTAGGCCAGAAAAAACCTGATTGAAGCACCTTATGCACAGTGCGCTCACCTCCATGATGACCCCCATATGCAAACGAGTGGCAGCTATCCATCACTTGTCTCATTTCAGACTCAGGAACACACCTCCTCATCATTTTGTCCAGCCCTTGCTTGAAGAGATAAGGCTCATCCCATATGTAGAATCGAGCATCATAAATAAGACTCTTCTTTTGATGGGTGGTTGTACCTTGTGGAAACAATCCGCTAACCAAATAATTAACAATGTCAGCATACCATGGTAGTTCGTTCGCCTCTAGCGCCAATAGTTGTTCATCAGGGAATTCCTCCCTAATCTGACCTTGCTCTCCCACATGTGACGAATTCTCCAATCTTGACAGGTGGTCTGCAATCTGGTTTTCAGAACCTCTTCGGTCCTTGATGTCGATGTCAAACTCATGCAGCAATAGAATCCACCTGATTAACTGCGGCTTTGTATCCTTCTTGTTGAACAAATACCTGATAGTTGCATGGTCAGTATAGACAACAACTTTAGTACTTACCAGATAAGATCTAAACTTGTCAAAAGCATAAACCAAGGCTAACATTTCTTTTTCAGTCACTGTATAGTTGGTTTGGGCCGCATCCAGTGTCTTGCTTACATAATATATTGAGTGAAACACCTTCTCTTTCCTTTGCCCCAACACGGCTCCCACAGCCACATCACTTGCATCACACATTATCTCTAAAGAAAGCTCCCAATTTGGGGAAGTTAGGATTGGAACTTCTATTAGCTTCTTCTTCAAAGCTTCAAAAGCTTGCATGCATTGTTCATCAAATACAAATTTCATCTCCTTCTCTAGGAGACTGCACATGGGCCTTGCAATCTTAGAGAAATCCTTGATGAATCTATTGTAGAAACTAGCATGACCCAAAAAACTTCACACCCCTTTAACAGAAATTGGGGGAGGAAGCCTTTCGATTACTTCCACTTTGGCTCGATCAACTTCCAGCCCTCTCTTTGACACCTTATGACCCACCACAATCCCTTCCTTCACTAGGAAATGACGTTTTTCCCAGTTTAGGACGAGATTAGTTTCCTCGCATCTAGCCAGCACCCTGTCTAAATTCTCCAAGCACCTGTCAAAAGAATCCCCAAATACTGAGAAGTCATCCATTAATATTTCCACAAAATCTTCAACCATATCATGGAAGATGGATATCATGCATCTTTGGAAAGTGGCTGGAGCATTGTATAGCCCAAATGGCATTCTCTTGAAATCATATGTCTCATACGAGCAAGTGAATGTAGTTTTCTCCTGGTCCTCTGGTGCAATCACAATTTGGTTGTATCCTGAATAGCCATCCAGGAAACAATAATATTCTTGTCCAGCCAACCTGTCCAACATCTGATCGATAAAAGGGACTGGGTAGTGATCCTTTCTGGTAACTTTATTCAATTTTCTGTAATCCATGCATATTCGCCATCCTGTCACTGTCCTGGTTGGAATAAACTCATTTCTTTTGTTAGTGATCACGGTTATGCCTCCCTTTTTAGGCACACACTGAACTGGGCCGACCCACTTGCTGTTCGAAATTGGATAGATAATACCCGCATCCAGCCATTTGATCACCTCCTTGCGCACCACATCTTTCATCACTGGGTTTAGCCTGCGCTGCGGTTGCACAATTGACTTGTGCCCTCCTCCATAAATATCCTGTGCATGCATAAAGTTGGGTTGATGCCATGTATGTCAGCCATTTGCCATCCTATCGCCCTTTTTCTCTTCCTCAATATTTTCAGAGATGCCTCAACCTGCAATTCAGACAAAGCAGAAGAAAGGATTACAGGTAAAGATTCATTAGCACTTAAGAATGTATACCTGAGATGAGAAGAGAGAGCCTTTAACTCCAACTTTGGTGCCTCCTCAATCGAAGGCTTCAGAGGTGGTCCCAGGACTCTATTTAATGGCTCCACGAACTTGCGAAGCATACTCACATTCGGGACATTTAGGACGTTAGGTAACTCCTTGGCTACAACATCTCCCTCAATGTCTTGCCCAATTAACACTTTGTCTAAAGAGTCTTGGGCTTCAACATATTTAGATGCCATAGCTTCATCAACGACTGTAATTGCAGACAGCTCCTCATATATTGCAGGCAACTTCAGTGCCTTGTATATATCAAATACCTCAACCTTGTCATGAGTCCTCATTGTGAGTCTACCGGCCGCCACATTAATTAATGCACCTCCGGTTGCTAGAAATGGGCGACCCAAAATAAATGGGACCTTTGGGTCAGGCTCAAAATCCAGAATGACAAAGTCCACGGGGAAAATCAGAGTTCCCACTTGAACCAAGATGTCTTCAATAACACCATCCGGCGTTGACACTGAACTGTAAGCTAACTGCAACATAATGGTTGTGGGCTTGGGTTTTTCTAGTCCCAATTTGAGAAACATAGAAGTAGGCATTAAATTGATACTTGCACCCAAATCACACAAACCTCTTACCTCAACATATTTGCCAATTTGTATCTGAACAGTGAAACTTCCTGGATCTTTCAACTTAATTGGAAGCCTGTTCTGGATCCTAGAACTGCACTCCTTCGTGAGTGCCACTGTTGCATATTCAGCCAACCTGCTCTTGTTGGCTACCACATCTTTCACATATTTGGCATACTTAGGAATGCCCTGCAACACATCTATCAAAGGCAAGTTAACATGTACATGTTTAAGAAATTCAATAAACTTACCAAAACATTCCTCCTCCTTTTGTTTCCTAAATTTCTGTGGGAAGGGAGGAGGTGGTTTTACTTTTGGTTCCTCATTCACCCTTTGTTCACTTGATTTTGCTTCATCTACATCTGTTCCTTTTTCTTCAGCTACTTTTTCCTTTGGCATCAACTCCTCCAATGGACGACCACTCCGAGTGCTCACAACATTTACCTGCTTCGGGTTTGGGTCGGTATTTCCCGGCAAACCCCCTTGTGGTCAAGAATTTTGAGCACTAGCAAACTGCCCAAACTGCTTCTCCAAGTTCTGAGTCGCCAATTGATTGTTTCGAACTTCTGCTTCCAATTTAACTTGATCCGCCATGATTTGTTTTAGCATGTCTTCCACACTCATATCACTTTGCTTGGCATCCTGCTGATTACCATGATTTTGCTGATTTCCATAGTTTTGCTGATGGTACTGTTGTCCACTACTCTGTGGTCTGTATTGGTTCTGTCCTTGATGTTGGTTTTGATAGTCACCCCATGAAAAGTTTGGGTGGTTCCTCCAACTCGGGTTGTAGGTATTTCGTAGCTCTGGTGATTTCCTCCTCGTTGAGCATTACCTACAAAATGAACAGAGTCTGGGTTTTCTCCACATACCTCGGCTCTATGATCTCCACCTCCACATACTTCACACCAAGCTTGTGGTTAATGTACCACATTAACTTGGGATTGTTGTTGTCCTAGTGACATATTGCTGAAATGAGTAGTCATCCTATTATGCATTACTGCGATATGTGCCGAGAAAGCTGTCACTGCATCCATTTCCAACACTCCAACAGTCTTCAGTACGACCAGTTTAGCTCCTCCGCCATTCCACTCGGGGTTACCCTGTGAAATTCTATTAAGTAATGTAAACAGCTCAGCATATGTCTTGTCCAAAGCTTGTCCACCTGTAGCAGAATCAAGTAAAATTTTTGTGTTTGGTTTCAACCCTTCAATGAAAGTGTGGACCAACACTTCGTTAGCTTGGTGGTGATGTGGGCAACTTAGCAGTAGGGACTTAAACCTGTCCCAAGCCTGGTACAAGTTTTCCCCTCCTTTCTGTTGGAAGCTTAATATGTCGCTTCTTAACTTGGCTGTTTTACCGAATTGAAAAAACTTATCAAAAACTTTCGGGCAAGATCATCCCAAGTTGTTGTTATGGAATTTGCGGGCTCAGAGTTCAGCCATCTTTTTTCTTCCCCCAACAGAGAAAAGGGGAATAATGTGAGCCTCACATAATTAGTGTTCACTCCCATTGGAGTGTATGTGTCACTAATCTCAAGGAAATTTTGGATATGCACTCATGGGTCCTCATGAGATAAACCAGTGAACTGCCCGTTTGTGTGCAATAGTTGCACCATGTTCTGCTTTAATTCAAACACCCCACCAGGTGTAGGTTTCAGAATACTGGAGGTAACATTGGTGGTTTGTGGGATTGCCACATCCTTCACTTTCATCTCTACCATTACTACCGGTGGGTCTTGATCCGTCCTTTCTTTTGAAGTTTCTGATTCACTAGCCACAAGAGGAACAAGATAAGTGAGTCTGTTTTGCCTTCTTCGGTAACGAACAAATCTCTCCGGTTCAGCTAAATGCTCTACCAAGTCCTGGTCGCCTTCAAGTGTGCAAACCTGACACAACCTGTGGAATGAAGAGCCAAGATCAAGTTGTCAACACTTGTACAAAAAAAAATTTAGATCCTCAAAAAATTATATATCTGTCGATTTTAAAGTCCCCGGCAGCGGCGCCAAAAACTTGTTGCGTCCAAAAGCACACGCAAGTGCACATGGTCACTCAAGTAGTACAACGAATCTTTCGTGCAGGAGTATCGAATCCAAGGGACTTCAAATCACAGCCAACAACTTTGATAAGTTTAAAATAAATTTACTTATGTGGCAAACAATTTTAGAAACTTGATTATAATTACTGAGCTGAACAATCTCACAAATTAAGTATTACAATCAAACAGTTTTAAAAAAGAGAATTGCACAATATGGGAAAGTAATCTAGGGTTGCAGCATGACTCGATTTCTGGCATAAAATTACTTTATCCTAGCATTCGACCAACTAACATCATTATGGATTTGCAAGGTTCATTTTACGATCATGGTCTCCCAACCTCTAATCGCCTACCACCATTGACAGCCTAACTACATCGTTGAGCGGGGATAGACATGAACCAATGGCGGAGCATTAAGCTATTTTCTTGCATTTTCATCAAGTGCGGTATATAGGTATAAGACTATCTTATACGCCAAACACTCTAATTTTAGTCTAGAGTGAACACACTTCTCACATTCTTTAGTCTATCCCTCTATTCATCTTCCGAGTTCAAGAGCATACAACAAGTGTATCTTAATGTTGATCATGCATTAAAATAGTTAAACAAGAATGTAAGCATAAATCACTAGAAAGCCCATCTCATGCTAGAAACAAATACTAATACACCATTAATTGTAGCTACAACCCTAGAAAAATGGTCTTTAGCTACTCATAGAACAAAAGATCATCAAGTAATGTTTAAGGATCATGAAAGAGTTTACCAAAATGAAGGAGTAGAAGAAAATCCCTAGAAAGGGTTAACCAAATCGCTACTCTCCCGTCTTTCTCAAACTGAATATCCAATGAAATACTACACTTAAACTATTTACAGTCTAAAATAAAACACGTGGATAATTTCTGGTGTCCAGGTCCGCGACGCGGACCTATTCCCTCGCCTATAGTTGCACGTAGATGAACCCTCTCCACGACACGCTCCCATCGTGCACTCTACTGTTAAGTGGAATTCCATTTCTGCATACGTATTTTCGCTCCGCGATGCGGAGATGCTCCCTCATGGTGTATTCTCCAGCTTCGTGGCCCTTTTTCTCTAAAACTTCGTCTTCTATTTTCTGACCTCTGACCAAGTGCCCTATTTTGGCTCGTTCTTCTATGTTTTTCACCCTGAAACATCTAATCATATTGGTTTGAAGAATCGACATCAAAAGACCCTCGAAACTTATTTCTGACTACTAAAAATGCTCTCAACCTAGCTATATATATATGGGATAAATTGGTTATCAGGCGCATAAATACGCCCAAGATCAATGGTCTGTGGGTATTGGGTTGTCATGGGTTTAACTCGAGAGAGTGAATCCTAAACCCTTTTCCACACATTCAACTCAAGAGAGTGAATGGACTAAAGCGAAGGTTGTTCTTATTTGCATGTTTATTGGAGTTCGAGAGAAACTATTTTGATTCGGGGTAAATTGTTCGTGAGAAAGTTTATCCCCACTGAAGCCTAGCTTCGTCACTGATTTACAACTATTTACTAACAATTGCAATCACCCATTTGTCTATATTAGCTTATAATCCAATCACATCCCAAGAACCCGTCTCATTATTTGGAAATTCGTGTTATTTGCTATATTTGTAGCTGATAGTTAAAACCAATCCCCCTTTACTTGACACTTGTGTTACCCCTTAATTTGAATCATATTTTTATTCGTAAATATCTATTCCTATGATTGACTTGAACACATTCGTACTTTACACTTGAATCTTAAACACATACCACTACTTGTGGGATTCGACCTCAACTCATTTAGTTGGGTTATTATACTAACTAACGATCGTTAACACTTCTAATTGGTTGAAGTGTCCTGATACGTGAAATCAATCTCCGCGTCGTGGACTTGCTTCTAGAGAGTGATTTCTTGATAGTTTCTCAGGTTTAACTATCTAAAAACACTCCTTAACATCACGAGATCTTTCCTATCACAAATCACAACCTTGAATCAATAAATTTAAATTCAAGGAAAGTTAAGACCCAAGTCTAGATAATTCTTAGAGTCCTTTCAAAAGTCTTTTGAAATGCTTTAAACTTGTTTTAAGACTTGAGTTTTGAGTTGAGTAAAGAGTAAAGAGTAAAGTTCATTTCTTCAAAAGAGTATATGGGGGCTATGTATTCCCAAAAGGTAAATGTTTTCACATTTAATCAAGAAAGGAAACACTGATTTCCAAAAGAGCCTTTGAGCTAGTTTTCAGTAAAGAGTAAATGTTTTCACATTTAATCAAGAAAAGAAACACTTATTTCCAAAAGAGCCTTTGAGCTAGTTTTCAATAAAGATTAAATGTTTTCACATTTAATCAAGAAAGGAAATACCGATTTCCAAAAGTGCCTTTGAGCTAGCTTTCAGTAAAGAGTAAATGTTTTCCCATTTAATCAAGAGAGGAAATACTGATTTCCAAGAGAGCCTTTTGGCTAGTTTTTGAGCAATTATCTCAAATCACAAAAAAAAGTTGTGTTTTTAAACATATGAGGTAGTTACATATTTGGGAGTAGTATTCAGCACCGATATGGGAGAGAGTTCAGACAACTCACAGCCACCATAAACCATGTAGCCAACGTGGGTAGAAAAGAGTCATACTTTTTAGATGATTTCTTAGTGTTTTTTAGCATAGACTAGTGGATCCACTTAGTAGTTAGGTTTTATACCCCCGGCAAGGTATAAGACGGCCCTGGCAGCGTGAGGCAAAATGTTGTATCATCACATAACTCTTAAGTGATGGTTGTTGGTTAGAGAAACTCCCACATTTATATTTTGTATTCTTGTATATACAGAGATTACATGTATTTTCACATACAAACAGAGTTTTTACTATATCCTTGCATACAAACTGAGTTACCATTGTATTTCTAAATAAACAGAGTTTTTATCCATGTTTTAAAAGCTTTTCTTTATTGCATTTACATTATTGCTTTATATTGAAATGAGTTGAGTTGAGACCAGGTGTGTTTTACTTCAGTTCCTTTCAAGATTATATCTTGTTTTAGTATTCCTCTCACATGCTCATACATTCAATATACTGATGCCATTTGTCCCATCTTTTTATGATGTAGGTCCAGGTAACTAGGATCAGCATCCTGCGCATCGTTGATCTAGTTGAGCTTCAGAGTTGTTGGTGAGCCTCTTTGCTTTCGGAGGATCCCTTTTTATTGCTTTATCAGTTTAGTTCATTAGGATGTCGTGGGTTTTGTCCAAACGTCCATCTCAATTGTTAGAGGCTTTATAGACAGTTAATTGACGTTAGTTCTTGAGTCTTTTCCATTTCAGTTATGTTGAGACTTGAGTTGCCATTTTGGCTAGTTGAATGTTGATCTTTAAAACATTCTAAGTTATTTGTTGAGACAGTTTAGTTTGATTCTATTTCAATACTTTCTTTAATCATGAGTAAGTATTCCGCTAAGAGTTAAGCCAGGCCAAGGCTTCGCTTGGGGCCAACAATGGTTCTGGAGTGCCAGTCCCACCCAGGGTGTAGGCTCGGGGCGTGACAAACTTGGTATTAGAGCACAGAGTTCAAGAGTCCTAGCAAGTTTATGAAGCCATGTCGGTAGAGTCCAATTTATCAGTGTGAAGCGCGCCACATCTATAATTAGGAGGCTGTGATAGTTAGGAACTATCTCATTTGTTTCATACTCATTTTGTGTGATAGAGTTCATCTCTACTAAGTCGTGCTTGCACGTTTCTTTCAGATCATGCCTCCACGAAGAGCTGCCAGAGGTAATACCACTAGAAGGAATGTTGAACGACAGGATCAATGGGTACCTAATGCACCAGAAGTGCAACCCCAAGGAGAGGTCACCAATGCTGAGTTCTGGGAAGCTATCTGGATGTTGGGTCAGGCTGTGACCAATCAAGTTGGACAGAGGGAGAATCGACAGAAAATGGTTGATACTTCAAGGATCCACGAGTTCTTAAGGGTGAATCCTTTAAGCTTTACTCGTTCAAGCATCACTGAGGATCCGGAAAACTTTATTGAAGAGCTTCAAAAGGTTTTCGAGATTATGCATGTCACCAATGTTGAGAAAGTGGAACTAGCTGCATACCAAATGAAGGGTGTCGCTAGAATCTGGTTGGATTAGTGGAAAAAGAATAGAGCTGAAGGTGCACCACTTGTGAGTTGGGCTTTATTTAAGGAGGCCTTCTTGGGGAGTTTCTTTCCTCGTGAATTAAGAGAAGCAAAGGTACGAAAATTCCTTACTCTTAAGTAAGAATCTATGAGTGTTCATGAGTACAGTCTAAAGTTCACGCAACTTTCCCGCTATGCTTCAGAGATGGTTGATGACATGAGAGGCAGGATTAGTTTGTTCGTTACTGGGTTGTCTCGTCTGTAAAGTAAGGAAGGCAATGAAGCTATGTTGATAAGAGATATGGACATAGGAAGACTAATGATCCATGTAATTCAGGTTGATGAAGAGAAGCTGAAAGATAGAGAGGAGTTTTGAAACAAGAGAGCTAAGACAGGGAATGATTCCGGACAACAAAAGAGTAATGCCAACCGGTCATCTTTCCAACAGAAACAAAGGGACTTGCTCCATCATCTTCTAGTGCATCTTCACCAAGGAACAAAGGTGAGTACAATAGTCAGAATTCACAGCATTTCAGAGCTAGACCTGCACAGTCTGAAGGTAGTGTTGGACAAGGAAATAATGGGATTCCTGCATGTGCTAAGTGTGGTAGGACCCACTTAGGGGTGTGTCGTGATGGCTCCACTAGTTTCTTTAAGTGTGTTCAGAACAGTCACTTTATGAAAGAGTGCCCTTAGAACAGACAAGGAAATGGTAATGGGGGCAATAGAGCCAAATCTTCTTCAGTTGCTTTACCAAACAGAGTTCCATCTAGAGGATCTACTTCAGGGGCAGACAGAGAAGGAAACTATCTTTATGCTATCACTAGTCTCTAAGAGCAAGAGGATTCGCCATATGTTGTCACTGGTATGATCAAAGTCTTTACTTTCGATGTTTATGCTTTGCTAGATCCAGGAGCGAGTCTATCTTTTGTGACTCCATATGTTGCAATGAATTTTGATGTTCTTCTTAAGAAAATTTTTGAGCCCTTCAGTGTTTCTACACCTGTTGATGAGTCTATTCTAGCCGAGAGAGTTTATCGTGATTGTACCATTTTTGTCAATCACAAGAGCACCATGGCTAACTTAGTTGAGTTAGATATGGTAGTTTTAGATGTCATTCTAGGTATGGATTGGCTTCATGCCTGTTATGCCTCAATCGATTGTAGAACTCGAGTTGTTAAGTTCTAGTTTCCTAATGAGCTAGTTATAGAGTGGAAGAGTAGTTCAGCAATGCCTAAGGGTAGTTTCATTTCGTACCTTAAGGCGAGAAAGTTAGTTTCCAAGGGGTGTGTCTATCACTTGGTCCGAGTTAATGATTCTAGTGTTGAGATATCTCCTATTCAATCAGTTCCAGTAGTAAGAGAGTTTCCAGAAGTCTTTCCAGAAGTCTTTCCAGATGATCTTCCCGGAGTCCCTCCTCAGAGAGAAATAGACTTCGATATAGATATTCTTCCCGATACTCATCCTATATCTATTCCGCCATAAAGGATGGCACCAGTAGAATTAAAAGAGTAGTTGAAAGATCTCCTAGAGAAAAGTTTTATTCGACCAAGTGTATCACCTTGGGGCGCTCCGATCTTATTTGTGAGGAAGAAGGATGGTTCTTTTAGAATGTGTATAGATTATCGTCAGATGAAAAATGTTACTATCAAGAATAAGTATCCTCTTCCGAGAATTGATGATCTCTTTGATCAACTTTAGGGTGCCAGTTGTTTCTCTAAGATAGACCTCAGATCAGGCTACCATTAGTTGAGAGTAAGGGAATGTGATATTCCAAAAACAACTTTCAGGACCCGTTATGGTCATTATCAGTTCTTTATATGTCCTTTGGTTTGACCAATGCCCCTGCAACATTCATGGACCTTATGAATAGAGTATTCAAGCTTTATTTAGATATGTTTGTTATCGTATTCATTGATGACATTCTAATCTATTCAAGGAATAAGAAAGGTCATGCTAGTCATCTCAGAGTTGTTCTCCAAACTCTAAAGGATAGAGAGTTGTATGCTAAGTTCTCTAAGTGTGAGTTCTGGCTTGAGTCTGTGACATTCCTAGGCCACATTATTTTCGGTGATGGAATTAGAGTTGATACTCAGAAAATAGAGGCAGTTCAGATTTGGTCTAGACCCATATCTCCAACTGATATTAGGAGTTTCTTGGGGTTGGCTGGATATTATAGAAGGTTTGTCGAGGGGTTCTCATCTATTTCATCCCTTTTGAACAAGTTGACTCAGAAAAAAATGAAGTTTCAATAGTCTAAAGCTTGTGAGAATAACTTTCAGGAATTGAAAACTAGGTTGACTACTGCCCTAGTATTGACCTTACCAGAAGGTACGCAAGGTTTTGTGGTATATTGTGATGCGTCTAGAGTTGGACTAGGTTGTGTGTTAATGCAGAATGGTAAAGCTATAGCTTATGCCTCCATACAACTGAAAGTTCAGGAGAAGAATTATCCAACCCACGATCTAGAGTTGGCTGCCGTAGTTTTTGGTTTGAAAATATGACGTCATTATATGTATGGTGTTCATATAGATGTGTTCACCGATCATAAGATCCTTCAGCATGTGTTTAGTCAAAATAAGCTTAATCGCAGAGAGAGAAGTTAGTTATAGTTACTCAAGGATTATGATATAAGTATCCTATATCACCCAAGTAAGGATAATGTTGTTGTTGATGCCTTGAGCAGATTGTCTATGGATAGAACCGCCCATTTTAAGGAAGACAAGAAAGAGTTAGCTAAAGATGTGCATAGGATTGCACAATTAGGAGTTCGACTAATGGATTCCACTGAAGGAGGAGTAGTGGTGATGAATGGGGTAGAATCATCATTAGTGTCAGAAGTGAAAGAGAAACAAGATCAAGATCCTATTTTGCTTGAATTGAAGGCAAATGTTCATAAGCAAAAAGTAATTGCTTTTGAACAAGGGGAAGATAGTGTGCTGAGGTATCAAGGTAGGTTGTGTGTACCATGGGTGGATGAACTCCAAGAGAGGATCATGGAGGAAGCTCACAGCTCCAGATATTCTATCCATCCGGGTTCCAAAAAGATTTAATTGATATACTGAATGTGTTAGATTTGCTTGTTGGGTGTATGAGATGAATGTTAGATGTTACGCCCTTAGTCTACTTAGAATAATCTCATTCGAGGATAAATATTCCCAAGGGGGAGCATTGTAACACCCCGCTATTTGAAGAAGCTAGAATTAGAAAGAACCATTTTTGGAAAGAATGAAAATCTGAAATTTGGAAAGTTATGTTAAGTATGAGTTTTTGGTCAACTTCAAACGACCATAACTCTCAGTATTGAATGAGTTAGGTGGGCTATAAGGTATCAAATGAAAGGTATTTGAATTATCTTTCCAACGCTACCAAGTTTACTAGTTTTTGAGTTTGTATGAGGGAGATATGTCTGTTTGAAGTCGGGCTGTCTGAATAAGGAAAGTCACTCGAATTTTAGAAGGGTATTTTGGTCTTTTCATTACCCAGTTAATTAAATCCGTTTTTAGTAATTTTTTTGGGGTCTAAACTGAATTGGTTCAGTTTACGCACTCAAATTTCATGCTAGGGTTTTTAGACAAAGATCTCAAGGGGAGAAAGGAGGAAAAAAGGTCAAGATTCGTCAAGTTTTTGCGATTTTGGTTGCGGAATTCGCCAAGGATTCGATCCTAAGAGGTATTTGAGACTTTCATAGCATTGAGTTCGTTCACCCATGCGCCAATCATGTTTACTTCAGCGAAATTCGTTCTAGAAAGTTAATGATTTTGATTTGTGTTCTTGAATATTGGCTTTCGTTCTTGAGTCAAGTGGGGATTGTTGAGTTCTTAAGGAAATCGTGTCGATTTTAGAGTTGTTTATGAATAGATTCGTGTGTACATATACTGGGTATCTGAATCTAAAGAGAATTTGAGAAAAAGAATTGAATTTAGGCAAATTGTGGTTAGAAAACGAAGAATGAAAAAGTCGGGTGAATCTAGCATCACAGTCCGTGTCGCGGACTTGCCTAACCATTTTGCAGAATATTTCTCCGCATCGTAGAGAGGTCGCAGACCCCTCTGCCTCAAAATTTATTTCATGACCAAATAATTAAATGCATCTCCGCATCATAGACTTGCTTCCAGACAGTGATTCTTGATCGTTTCTTGGCTTTAACTATCTAAAAACACTCCTAAACATCACAGATCTTTCCAATCACAAATCACAACCTTGAATCCATAAATTCAAATTCAAGGAAAGTTAAGAGCAAAGTTTAGAGATTTCTTAGAGTCCTTTCAGAAATCTTTTGCAAATGCTTTAATCTTGTTTTAAGACTTGAGTTTTGAGTTGAGTAAAGAGTAAATAGTGAAGTTCATTGCTTCAAAAGAGTATATGGGTACTATGTATTCCCAAAGAGTAAATGTTTTCACATTTAATCAAGAAAGGAAACACCGATTTCCAAAAGAGCATTTGAGCTAGTTTTCAGTAAAGAGTAAATATTTTCACATTTAATCAAGAAAGGAACCAATTTCCAAAAGAGCCTTTGAGCTAGTTTTCAGTAAAGAGTAAATGTTTTCACATTTATTCAAGAAAGGAAACATTGATTTCCAAAAGATCCTTTGAGCTAGTTTTCAGTAAAGACGAAATGTTTTTGCATTTAATCAAGGGAGGAAACACTGATTTCCATAGAGCCTTTGGGCTAGTTTTTGAGCAATTATCTCAAATCACAAAACGAGTTATGTTTTTAAACATATGAGCTAGTTACATTTTTCGGAGTAATATTGAGCACCAATATGGGGGAGAGTTCAAACAACTCACAACCCCCTTAAACAATGTAGCCAACGTGGGTAGAAAAGGGTCATACTTTTGTAGATGATTCCTTAGTACTTTTTAGCATAGACTAGTGGATCTACTTAGTAGTTAGGTTCTGTACTTCCGACAAGGTATAGGACGGCCCTGGCAGCATGAGGCAAAATGTTGTATCATCACATAGCTCTTAAGTGATGGTTGTCGGTTAGAGAAAATCCCACAGTTATAATTTTTATTCTTGTATAAACAGAGATTACTTGTATTTTCACATACAAACAGTGTTTTTATTGTATCCTTGCATATAGACTGAGTTACCATTGTATTTCTAAATACACAGAGTTGTTATCCATGTTTTAAAAGCTTTTCTTTATATTGCATTTACATTATTGTTTTATATTTAAATGAGTTGAGTTGAGACCAGGTATGTTCCTTCAGTTCTTTTCAAGATTATTTCTTGTTTTAGTACTCCCCTCACATGCTCGTACATTCAATGTAATGATGCCAGTTGGCCTGCATCTTTTTATGATGCAGCGCATCATTAATCTAGTTGAGCTTTAGAGTTGTTGGTGTCTTGTCCTGACTTCTATTTCAGTTGTTAGAGGCTTCATATACATTTAGTTGATGTTAGTTCTTGAGTCTTTTCCATTTCAGTTATGTTGAGACTTGAGTTGCCATTTTGGCCAGTTGAATGTTGATCTTTAAAACATTCTATGTTTTTTGTTGAGACAATTTAGTTTGATTGTATTTCAATACTTTCTTTTATCATGAGTAAGTCTTCCACTAAGAGTTAATCCAGGCCAAGGGTTCATTTGAGGCAGACAATGGTTCTAGAGTGCCAGTCCCGCCCAGAGTGTAGGCTCGGGGAGTGACAAGTTCTTAGTGATGTTAATTCATTTTTAGTAGAGATCAAGGGAATGCCAATGATGTTTCTAGTTTAGTTTCTTCTTCAAATCAAGGCAATGCCAATGATGTTACTAGTTTAGTCTCTTTTTCAAATAAAGGCTTAGCCAATACTGTTCCTAGTTTAGATTCTGTAGTTTCTCTTTCTCTTGTACCAAAAATGTTATGGCATTACAGACTCAGGCATTTGCCTCTCTATAATATGAAAAACATCGGTTGTATTCCAGTCTCTATATGTTCTAAATTTTCTGATCTATGTTCAATTTGTCCATTGGCTAGGCAACAAAAGCTTCCCTTTCCCACTAGTTCTATTTCCACTAAACATAATTTTTAATTAATTCATATTGACACATGGGGTCCTTATTCCACCCCTACTTATAATGGATTCAAATACTTTCTTACTATTGTGGATGGCCACAGATGAGGAACCTGGACCTATCTACCGGCCACTAAATCTAATGCATTTCCTATTTTGAAAAGCTTTTTGGCTATGGTGGAAAGACAATTTCAAGTCAAGGTTAAGACAATAAGGTCTGACAATGCATTTGAGTTAGGGTCTGGGAAGGAACAGTGTCACGACCTAGGGTACCCCCTAGATGTAACATGGCGTATAAGACCCCGAGAGGCCTCATACAAGACACTTAGCATATCATAACATAAAGTAATAAAATATGGTGTGGAAATTTAAAACAATTCAAAACAATCAAAGTCTTTTATAAAATGAGCAAAAGTATAATACAATTGTCTCAAACCGTCTAATCATCATGAATAATCTTGGGACACAACCCATACAATAGTCCAAACATAAACGAAAGACATAAAGAAAAAGGGTGGTCAAATCCTCGAATGCTATGAGGACTCACCAAATCTTCACTCCTTGATCAACTATGAACCTAGCCACGAGTGTGAGAATCAATATAGTCGGACCCTACATTTTAATAAGAAATGTAGACAAGAGTATGCGTTAGTACAAACATGTACTAAATATGGCATATAGCATAAATAACATAAATATAATGGTTAGGCAATAAAAACCATAAGCATAATCAATGCAAATAAATCATCATCATAATAAGAAAGGAACACTTCTCAAACAACCTTACCTATCCTTAGTCAAAACTTGGGTCATCCGCCTCTAGGCAAGCTTACCTCATGGAAGGCATCTCAAGCAACAATCCAAGCTATTCATTCTTCATAACATAGTTCACATTATTCATACTTACTTTTAAAGGCATGGGGATGCACCTCTTTGTCTAACTTACAAAGTCTAATGGGTATTCGCCTCTTGCCTTACTTTAAGATCATGGGTACTCACCTTCACAACCAACATCATATGACATTGTTATTCGCCTCCACACCATTTCATAAGAATCATGGGTACTCTTCTCCATATCCCTTCATCATAATAGGAATGTGGGAAATCACCTCTTGTTCAATTCTAAGGAGTATGAGAAATCACCTCATATCCTTCTTCAAGGGTAGTCGTCTCTAGCCTTTAGCCTCATCATTTACATAGTCTTTTAGTCTAGATTCATTTTAGGTGAGCAATTCTTTCAACTTAGAATCATTCATGTGAGTAAACCTTGCAGATTCATACAATCATGCTTAGCAATTCATTGTGGAAATTATCTCTTCCACACTTCAACATCAACAATCAACAATTCATAGTCTAGGTTTTACTCTCAAAGCATTACATCTCATGATCATCATCTATGCGTTACTCTCAAGAAATTAACATCTTATTCATCATATATGCTTCAACCTCAAGCAATTTTAATCATAATTCATCAATTCTATACGGAGATATCTAAACGCATAAAGTTTCCCTTCAAGGCATCAATCCAATTATATCAATTCTAGGTTAGAATCATGGAATAGGCATGGGTACATGTAATTTCATCCTAATAAAAACATGTAATTCCATCAATTCAATCGTAAACAACCATAATCCACTCAATTGGATCAACATTCATCATAACCTACAACATTAGTAGAAACCCTAACTAGAATTGGGGAATTCTTCTTCAAATTGGGGAAATATTGGGGACTCCATAAGAGAAAGGATCCCATGGATGAAAAGCCATCATACCTTAGTCACAAAGCTCACAAAATATTGAAGATTGGAGACTTGACTTGACCCTAGCTTCAACTCTTCTTTCTTCTTCCACCTTCTAGATAGAGAATATTTGAGAGATGAGTTTTGGGATTTCTTTTGGGATTTGAGAGAATGACTTAAAATGAGGAATTTTGGGGGTTAAAAAATACTTATATAAGTGTTCTAGACGTAGGAAAAATGACTCCACAAAGATTTAATTAAAATTGGAAAAGACCCATAAGCCCCTAAAATAACTGCCAGCTCGTGACCTATGGACCCCCGACCCCCGACCTACGGACCGTGGAGAGGACGACGAATCTAACTACAAGGACGTCGTTCAGTGGTCAGAGACTGGTTCTGAGGGCTCGACCTACGGACCCTGTACCACGAACCGTGGTTTAACCGATAGTCCATTGGTCAGGTCGTGGTCCTAAGGTGTGAGTTAAGTTGAGGTGCCCCAACCACAAACCCTACCTACGGTCCGTGGTCCCAACCACGGTCTGTGGGTAGCCATCATCGGTTGGCACCTGCAACTTTGTAAATTTGCAATTTTTCCTCATTTCAAATCCAGGGTGTTACATTATCTCCCTCTTAGGATCATTCGTCCTGAATGAGATTCAAGGCACATTTCTAACAAAAAGATTCAAGACTAGCAGCCCATCATGCATGCAACTCATCAAAATGCACACAATCGAGGAGGAAACATCAATTCCAAGCTAAACATACTCAATGAACCATAAGGGAGTAGGAACTACATCTAACTACCCAATATGCATGAAATTTTCAGATTTCTTACATTCAAAGAGTAACAATCTTCTCCAAACTTAAATGCATGGTCAACACAATCTCATGGAGCCTATATGTAATCTATACCCAAAACACAAATCCAAGGAGGAAATCTCTACTCCAAGCTAAGGCATGTTCAACAACTTATCTCATGAAGTCTATAGTCAAGTCATACTAAATACACAACAACATGAGGAAAATAAATCATATAAGTCATTTTCTTTCAAAACTTAAACTTTTTCATGAACATGCATATTAAGGAAATCATGGGAACACATAAAACACACGACTTCAAATCATAGAACAAATCAAGAGGAAATTCATTACCTCAAGCTAGAGTAGGAGGAAAAAGATGAGGATACCGGGACATCATATCGGCCCCGGCCTCCCAAGTAGCACCCTCAATTAGATGGTTTCTCCCTAACACTTTCACGGAAACAACCTCTTTGTTCCTCAATTTCTTAACTTGTCGGTCTAAAATCTCAACCGGAACTTCTTCATAAGAAAGGTTCTCTTTCACTCCCAAGCCTTCTAAGGGGACTATGGATGCTGGGTCTCCAACACATTTTTTTTAACATAGAGACATAAATCTCATATGGTCCTACAAAATGGGGACTAAGCTTCCCTTTCTTAACAAAACTCACTACACCCTTCATGGGTGAGATTTTCAAGTAAACCCAATCATGCACATAAAATTCAAGATCTCTCCTTCTAACATCGGCATAAGACTTTTGTCAACTTTGGGCGGTTCTCAACCTCTCTCTGCTTTCTCAATAGCCTCATGAACTAACTCGGGCCCTATCAAGGCAACCTCACCCACCTCAAACCAACCTATAGGAGATCTACACCTCCTTTCATAAATAGCCTCAAATGAAGCTATACTAATACTTGATTGATAGCTATTATTATAGGCAAATTCAAAAAATGGTCATTCCAATTTCCCTTTGAAGTCAATCACACAATCCCGTAACATATCTTCCAAAGTTTGGATATTACGCTCCGCTTTCCCATCGGTTTGTGGATGAAAAGATGTGTTTAGCTTAACCTTAGTGCCAAGACCCTTTTGGAAAGACTTTCAAAACTGAGAAGTAAACTGAGTACCTCTATCAGAGATAATGGACAAGGGCACTCCATGCAATCTCACCATTTCTCTCAAATACAACTTAGCATAATCTTCCGCCGAATAAGAAACCTTGCTGGGAATGAAATGGGCCGACTTCGTCATTCGGTCTACGATAACCCAAATCGAACCATATTGTCGCCGAGTTCGTGGAAACCCTACTATGAAGTCCATATTCAAATCTTCTCACTTCTAAGTAGGAATGCTAATGTCTTGGGATAAAACTCCCAGTTTCTGATGCTCAACCTTCACTTGTTGGGAATTTGGACACTTGTCCACAAATCCCGCAATATCTTGGTGGCTCCCGGGTGAATGGAATATCGAGAACTATGGGCTTCTGTCAGGATATGTTCCCTAAAGTCATCAATATTAGGAACACACAAATGATCTTGATATCTAAGGACACCATATCCCCCTTGGGAGAAAGCCTCACCGGACTTTCTAAGTACCGTTTTTTTCAATTCTTCCAAAGTCGGATCAAGACATTGCTTTGCTTTTACATCCACCACAAAAGACGATTCTGAGCCTTTATGAACCATAACACCACACTTAGCCGAGTCTACCAATCGAATACCCAACTGGGCCAATCTATGGACATCCCGAGCTAACTATTTTTTATCATCATCAACATGTGCAACACTACCCATCGATAGTCGACTAAGAGCATCCGCTACTATATTCGCCTTACCGAAATGATAAAGGACACTCATATCGTAGTCCTTCAATAATTCGAGCCACCTTCTTCAGCAACGATTTATGTCTTTTTGGGTAAACACATATTGTAAACTCTTATAGTCGGTGAAAGCATCAACATGAACCCCATACAAATAATGCCTCCAAATCTTTAAGGCAAATACTACCGCCGCTAATTCAAGGTCGTGGGTAGGATAGTTCTTCTCATGAACTTTAAGTTTCCTTAAAGCATAGGCAATCACTTTATCATTTTGCATAAGCACACATCCCAACCCAATTTTAGAGGCGTCACAATATACTACAAAGCCATCCGTACCTTCCGAAAAAGTCAACACTGGAGCGGAAGTAAGTCTATCTTTCAACTCTTGCAAAATTTTCTCACAAGAATCCAAGCATATGAACTTGGCCTCTTTTGAGTCAAAGTCGTCAATGGAGAGGCAATCGTAGAAAACCCCTTAACAAATCTTCTATAATAACTGGCCAAACCCAAGAAACTTCGAATATCTGTTGGTGATAAAGGTCTAGGCCAACTCTTGACCGCATCTGTCTAAATAGGATCCACTTTAATACCCTTTCTTGAGAATATATGGCCAAGAAAAGCTACATACCTTAACCAAAATTCACATTTGCTAAACTTTGCATAAAGTTATTGGTCCTTGAGGATTTGAAATACGAGCCTCAAATGATCAATATGCTCATTCTCACTCCTTGAATAAATCAAAATATCATCTATGAACACAATTACAAAAATATAAATACCATCGGGGCATTAGTCAAACCAAAGGATATCACCAAAACCACATAATGACCATATTGGGTTCCAAAGGCCGTTTTCAGAATATCTTCCTCTTTCACCCTCAATTGGTGATAACCTGAACATAGATCAATCTTGGAGAAATAACTTGCCCCTTGAAGTTGGTCAAACAAATCATTTATTCTTACAAGAGGATACTTATTCTTAATGGTCACCTTGTTCAATTGCCAATAGTCGATACATATACGAAGGGAACCATCTTTCTTCTAATAAACAATTCTAATAAACAAAACTGGAGCACCCCATAAAGATATACTTGGTCGGATGAAACCTTTATACAACAAATCTTTCAATTGCTCTTTCAACTCCTTAAGTTCTGCCGGAGCCATTCTATAAGGAGGAAGAAAAATAGCTTGCGTATCTAGAAGAAGGTCAATACCAAAGTCTATTTCCCTTTCAGGAGGAACACCAGGTAGATCATCTGGGAATACTTCGGAAACTCATTCATAATGAGAACCGACTCAAGAATAGGGGTTTTAGAATCCACATCCTTCACCCTAACTGTATGGTAAATGCAACCCTTAGAAATAATTTTCTTATCTTTAAGATAGGAAACAAACTGACCCTTAGGTATAGCATTTCCCCCTTCCACTCTAGGATAGGCTCATTCGGAAACTGAAACTTGACTGCATGGGTCCTACAATCAATAGTAGCATAACAAGAGTGTAACCAATCCATATCAAGAATAACATCAAAATCTAGCATATCAAGCTCTACTAAGTCAACAAGAGTAACTCTATGGGATAGGGAAATGGGACATCTTTTATAGACCATTTTAGCCACCACAAATTCACCAACAGGAGTAGAGACAGAAAAAGTTCTAACAATAGATCGGGGAGCACATCAAACCTCATAGCCACATACGGTGTTACAAAGGATAAAGTAGCACTTGGATCAAGTAAATCATACACATCTATTTGGAAAACTTTTAACATACCGATCACCACATCCGGGGAACTCTTGATTACCTCTAGTCTGGAGAGCATATAATCAGTTTTGCTTAAGAGCATTTGCATCCAAACCACTTGGACTGGATGAAGGGTAGTGTTGAGCCCTACGACGAGTATCTTCCTCATTCTTAGAACCCTAAGGACAATTCCTTATCTTGTGATCCGTCTTACCACACCCAAAGCAAGCATTGGAGCCCGCTAAACACTTACCCGCGTGATTCCTTCCATATTTAGCACAAGTAGGCATCAAGGGCCTACCGCCATCTCCTTGAGGTTTAGGGTTAGACACCCTTTCATTGTTAGACCTTAGAGGAGCATTGGTAGAACCTTGCCCAAAGAACTTTTGTCGGAACCTTAAACGACCCCGTCCACCGGACCTAGAATATGAAAAAATTACCATCATCCGTTCTTGCCCTTTTTGCTTCCCTAGATCTTTCCTTGAGCTTTTCCTCTTCAATTTGTTGGACATACACCATAAGACAAGAACAATCCATGTCATGGACAAGCATAGCAGTGCGGCATTCTTTGACCACCATGTCGGACACAAGCGACACAAACGTACTCATCTTAGCCCTACGATCCACCATAATAGAAGGAGCATATTTGGAAAATTGAGTGAACCTCAAAGCATATTCCCTGACACTCATATTTCGTTGCCGAAGGTTAATGAACTCAAGTACCTTGGCCTCTCTCATCTCAAGAGAGAAGAATCTATCAAGAAAAGCACTTTTAAACCTTTCCCATTCAATGGGACCCGCTCCTTCCGACGTTGCCTCTTTCCATTGATTGAACCAAATTTGAGTAACCCCTTTGAGTTGATAAGTGGCCAATTCCTCCTTCTCTACCGGAGTCACTCCCATAATAGAAAGTATCTTATAGACCTCAACAATAAACTCTTGAGGATCTTCCTCAACTTTGGAGCCATAAAATTTCAGAGGGTTCATCCTTGTAAAGTCCCTCACTCTTGCTGCTGTCGTACTCACATTTGGGTTCACAAGGACTACCACCTCTCTATTGGCTTGGGCCGTCACGTCTTGAGCCAAACACTTGGAAAGCCGACCTTAACTCCGCATTTGTTACGTTGTCAGCCAAAGGATCAATCGGAGCTTGAGGAGGAGCTTAGGGAGGAACTTCTTTCCCCACATTGTCTCCCTCATTCCTTCTAGCAGCCCTTCTAGTAGTCATATCCTGAAAACCATCGCACAAGGATTAGGAGAAAGACCTTATAGAGTTAAACTTCATAGCACGACTTAGAGAAATGAAGAGGTAAAGTTTCCTTACCATCTAGTCGCCTCTCATTCATAAATGTGGCATGCTTCACACTTATGGACAAGACTATACTTGACGTGGTTTGAGACATCCTAGAACCATTCTAAACCTTGTGCTCTGTTTACCAAGTTTGTCACGACCCAGGGTACCCCCTAGATGTAACAAGGCGTATTAGACCCCGAGAGGCCTCATACAAGACATTTAGCATATCATAACATAAAGTAATAAAAGATGGTGTGGAAATTTAAAACATTTCAAAACAATCAAAGTATTTTATAAAACAAGCGAAAGTCTAATACAATTGTCTCAACCCATCTAATCATCACGAATAATCTTGGGACATAGCCCATACAATAGTCAAAACATAAATGAAAGGCATAGAGAAAAAAGGTGGTCAAATCCTCAAATGTTGTTAGGACTCACCAAATCTTCACTACTTGATCAACTATGAACCTAGCCACGAGTGTGAGAATCAATGTCGCCGGAACCTACATTTTGATAAGAAATGCAGGCAAGAGTATACGTTAGTACAAACATGTACTAAAAATGATAGCTAGCATAAATAACATAAACATAATGGATAGTCAATATAAACCATAACCATAATCAATGCAAATAAATCATAACCATAATAAGAAAGGAACACTTCTCAAGCAACCTTACTTATCCTTAGTCAAGACTTGGGTCATTCGCCTCTAGTCAAGCTTACTTCATGGAAGGCATCTCAAGCAACAATCCAAGTTATTCATTCTTCATAACATAGTTCACATTATTCATACTTACTTTTAAAGACATGGTGATTCGCCTCTTTGCCTAACTTACAAAGGCTAATGGGTATTCGCCTCTTGTCTTACTTACTTTAAGATCATGGGTACTCGTCTCCAACACCAACATCATATGACATGGGTACTCTCCTCCACATCATTTCTTAAGGATCATGGGTACTTGCCTCCATGTCCATTGATCATAATAGGAATTTGGGGAATCACCTCTTGTTCAATTCTAAGGAGTATGGGAAATCACATCATCTTCTTCTAACATAGAGGTCAAGGATAGTCGCCTCTAGCCTCGTCATTTACATAGTCTTTTAGTCTGAATTCATTTTAGGTGAGAAACCCTTTCAACCTAGAATCATTCATGTGAGTAAACCTTTCACATTCATACAATCATGCTTAGAAATTCATTGTGGGAAGTATCTCTTCCACATTTCAACATCAACAATCAACAATTCATAGTCTAGGCTTTACTCTCAAAGCACTACATCTCGATCATAATCATCATCTATGATTTACTCTCAAGCAATTAACATTGTATTCATCATATATTTTTCAATCTCAAGAATTTCTAATAATAGTTCATCAATCCAATAAGGAGATATCTAAACCCATAAAGTTTCCCTTGAAGGCATCAATCTAATTATATCAATTCTAGGTCAGAATCATGGAATAGGCATGGGTACATGTCATTTCATCCTAAAACATGTAATTCTATCAATTAAATCATAAACAACTATAATCCACTCAATTGGATCAACATTCATCATAACCCACAACATTGGAAGAAACCCTAACTAGAATTGGGGAATTCTTCTTCAAATTGGGGAAATCTAGGGGAATTCATGGGTGAAAGGATCCCATGGATGAAATGTCACGCCCCAAACTCAAGGGGAGCAACTGGCTCCTAATGCCAAAACTCAGACCCGAGCCGACCCTGCTGAACCATTTGCTACTAGCGCATGGGAGACACACGCAACAAAGAAAACAAACTATTATATCCCGGCTTAAAACTAAGCCCTCAGCCAGTAAGGCCTCTGTCAACATATATGTAAAGGAAAAGGCTACTCCCAAGAGTTCATATAAAGCAATAGCTAACTAGCACAGAAGTCCTAACTGGGTCGTCGAGGCCACTGAGATATCTATACAAAAACTGGAAGCAGGTTATGTCAAGACAATACATCAAACATCTCACAAGCTTCAGCAAACCAACAAAACTAGGCCAACATGGCCATAACCTAGTTGTACACCCCACACACTAGTCTGCAAGCCTCAAAGAATAGTAAAGATTAGTGGGACAGGGCCCCAGCCTACTATAAAAATATGCACAATAAAAGCTAACAAACCTCCAAACTCTGGCAGCTCCGGAGGAAAGAGGATAGTCAACCGGATAGAAGTCAATCCTACTACTGAAGAGGTCTACTCAGTCATCTATCAGAACCTGCATGCATGAATGCAGTGCCCCCACGCAATAGGCATTAGTACAAAATAATGTACAGATTATTAAAGGTTGTAGACTAAATGAGCAAATATCATAATATACCAAAAGCAATCAGGTAAGGAAATCAAATTTAGATAAGCATTCCAACCCACTACTGAATCTAATAAAATGCAATAATGATCAAACATCAACCTAACCAAGCCCCCATAAGACGGGCAGGTACAAACAACATACCACCTACTTAGGCCCCCATAAGCCCAGAAGGTGCCAAATCAATCTACATAACATTTATCGGTAGCCCCTTGTATTTGTAAGAAGTCACATAGCCCTTTTTGGCAATGATATAGCCCTATAGGCACCGCATAGCCCTCTTAGGCAACATCATAGCTCTGTGGGATGTACATTGCCCTCTTTTGCATCACATATCCCCATAGGCAATACATAGCCCTCTTTGGCGTCAAAATTGCCTCGTAGGCAACACATAGCACTCTTTGGCATCAATATAGCCCCATGGGCAACACATATCCCTGTTTGGCAACAACATAGTCCTATTAGACAACATCATAGCCCTCATAGGCAGTTCATAGCTCAAAAGCTAACCACAATAACCCCAAGGGCGACAACAAACAATTAAATAGGTTGAAGGAGAGTAATTTAGCTATAAATAATATATATGAATAATGTCCAAGTCGTTCCTAACTTAGGGTTGTTTTGAACAAATTATGAGTCCCAAAATGAGGGTTAATAACCACTCAATCAGCCAACCACTCACAATTATATCTACAACATAAATAACATTAACTACCCTATTATATCACTCTCAAGCTCTAAGGAAACATGCCAAACGAAGGGAGTAGCCTTAATATACCTTTTCTTTTATAATTTATGCTGAAAATACCTCTGTCCACACCACTACAACACTAAAGAAAAAGAGGTAAAATCAATCAGTAATTAAGGATAAAATTTACTACGACAATTCGACAATCGATACGGATTCCTATCGTAAACTACAATCCAAGACCTAAGGTATCCGTAAAGTGATAAAAGGTGATTCCTACCTTTCTTTAAATGACCAGAACACTTGAATACATTCACTCCACTGAAAAACAACCCTGCTGCCACAACCTCCACGGAGCTACACCGCTCAATTCACCGTAAAAATTATACCAAAACGACGAGCTCGCGACGTAGGGCAATTTTCGATAAAAGGCAAAGAAGAGATCATGAACACACAAGGATGATTTGAGGAGTATATCTCTGATTCTAATGGGTTTCTCACGATTTGGAATGAAGAAAAATGAAGAAGATGCTCTCTTATAAGCTTCCACCGACTTAGGGGACCCACCTCGCGTGCCTGCTTGCGCAGTCTAGCAAAAATGTGAATATCTCTTTATTCTGATGTCGTATGAACAAACTGTTTGATGCATTGGAAACTATACTCGTAGACCTTCGATTTAATGGGTCATGGGCCCCATAACTCGTTATAGATTGGGAGAAAACTTCCGAAATATTTGACCCAAATTTCAGAGAAATCTTTAAAAAGGAACTTACGATAACTTTTGCCCACTTTTATTTTGCAACTTTCCTTACTTCAAAACTTAAGATACAACCCTTGAACACTTAAAATTTGACACACCACATCATTCTTAATTTATTACTCACCCTCTTTGTCTTTCCACAAATGTACAAATTAATTTAGATGTTTAGAAAAGTCGAGGTGTTACATCCTTCCCCCTTAGAAACATTCACCCTCGAATCAAAAATCTGAGTCACACGGTTATGTCCTTAGGAGTTTCCAAAGTTTAGACAAAGTATCCTTTGTCAATGTGACTATCCCGAACCTGAAACGCATAAATTTTTAATCTAGGTGTCTCACAGGACGACATAAATAGCTAAGCACTATAGCTCCGCTATAACAGTGCGAGTAAAAATACAACGACAACAACCATAATAATAAGCAATAATATAAATTTTTTGAGAGGTATCTTACCCCCACTGCACCCATATAAACTGATATGCCTTCACCCTGGGGTATGAATCAAGTAAGGATATTTGGACCTCATGTCATCCTCAGCTTCCCAGGTCGCTCTTCTCTATTCTTGTTTCTTCACAATACTTTAACCGAAGCCACCTCTTTGGTCCTCAATTTATGGACCTGTCGATCTAATATGGCAACTGGAGTTTCCTCGTAGGACAAATCCTCTGTGATCTGAATATCCTCAACTGGGACAACCCGATAAGGGTCTCCTACGCACTTCAGTAGCATCGATACATGGAAAATTGGCCGAACAGATTCTTGCCCGAAGGCAATTCTAACTTATAATCCACTCAACCTACCCTCCGGATGATCCGATATGGCCTAATAAATCTTGGACTAAACTTGCCTTTTTTGCCAAATCTCATAACACCCTTCATAGGTGAGACTTTTAAGAATACCCAGTCATCGACACAAAATTCTAAGTCCCTTCGTCGCATATCTGAGTATGACTTCTGTCGGCTTTGAGCTGTTAGCAACCTCTCCTGAATGAGCTTCACCTACTCCACTGTCTGTTGTACTAATTCGGGTCCAATCAACCCTGACACACCTACCTCGAACCATCCAATGGGGGACCTATATTTTCTCCCATACAAAGCCTCATAAGGTGCTATCCCGATGCTGGAATGATAACTATTATTGTATGTGAAATCAATAATAAGCAAGTGGTCATCCCAACTTCCCTTGAAGTCTAGCACGCACACCCGTAACATATCCTCGAGTGTCAAAATTGTACGCTCAGCCTGGCCATCTGTCTGAGGGTGAAAGGTTGTAGTAAGATTAACCTGTGTCCCCAGTCCTTTCGAAAAGGACTTCCAGAAGTTGGCGGTAAATTGTGCTCCTCTATTAGAGATAATAGATACTGGGACACCGTGTAGCCTAACAATCTCTCTAATATAGAGCCATGCATAGTCTTCGGCCATAAAAGTAGCCCTGACTAGTAAGAAGTGGACTGATTTTTTTAGTCTATCAACAATTACCTAAATAGAGTCAAACTTGCGACGCGATCGAGGTAACCCTGTAATAAAATCCATATTAATTGCTTCCCACTTCCACAAAGGAATGGCTATCTCCTTAACTATCCCAACGGGCTTTTGTTGCTAAATTTTCACTTGTTGGCAGTTAGGACATTGTGCAACAAACTCAACAACGACCTTCTTCATCCCGTGCCACTAATATATCTCCTTAATATCATGGTACATCATCGTCGAACCGAGGTGAATAGAATAATGGGAATGATGTGCCTCTTCCAAAATCTGATGTCGAAGCCCTGCAACATTCAGAACACACAATCGACCGTTATTTCTATGGACTCCATCTCCTACTATATCAAATGCTAAAGTCTTTTGATTCTAAGCCTTGGCTATGAGCTGCTCTAAGCTAGGATCCTCTTTTTACCGTTATTTCACTTCTACAACTAGAGATGATACGGTTGTGTACTGAATTGTTACTCCACTATCTTCTGCCTCTAACAAACTGACTCACAAGCTAGTTAACTGATGAAGCTCTCGCGCTAGCGCACGCTTCTCAACACCTAAATATGATAAACTACCCATAGTTCTTTGACTGAGGTCATCGGCTACCACATTTGTCTTTCCTGGATGATATAAAATATCCACGTCGTAGTCTTTCAGTAACTCAAGTCATCGACGTTGTCGCAAATTTAACTCCTTTTGTTTAAAGATATATTGAAGGCTTTTATGATCTGTGAAGATGTCAACATGAACGCCATACAAATAGTGTCTCTAGATCTTTAACGCATGCACAACTGTAGCCAACTCTAAATTGTGGGTCGGATAGTTATTTTCATGCTTTCTCAACTGCCTTGAAACATATGCGATAACCTTACCATGTTGCATTAGAACACATCCCAACCCAACACCAGAAGCATCATAGTACACCACATAGCCTTCTGAACCCTTTGAGAATGTTAGAACTAGCGTTGATGTCACTCTATCCTTAAGCTCCTGGAAACTATGCTCGCAAGCCTCAGTCCACTAGAACTTAGTTGCTTTTTGAGCCAGTTTCGTTAATGGTGCTGAAAGTGAAGAAAACCCCTCTACAAACCTTCTGTAGTACCCAGCTAACCCTAAGAAACTAGGAACTTCAGTTGGAGTCATGGGTATGGGCCAAGTCTTTACGGACTCAATCTTTTGTGTGTCAACCGCAATGCCTGCATTTGATACAATATTGCCTAGGAAAGCCATAGAGCTCAACCAGAACTCACACTTGGAGAACTTTGCATAAATTCCTGCTCTCGAAGAACATGAAGGACTGCTCACAAATGATTTGCATGCTCAGCTTTTGAATGTGGATACACAAAAATATCATCAATAAATACAATCACAAACAACTCTAGATACGGCCTGAATAAACTATGTATCGAGTCCATGAACACTGCTGGGGCATTAGTTAATCCAAAAGACATTACCAAGAACTCAAAATGTCCATATCTGGTTCTAAAAGTTGTCTTTAGAACGTCTTTCTCCCGAACTCATATCTGGTAGTACCCTGATCTTAAATCAATCTTTGAGAAACACTCAGCACCTTGTAACTAATCAAACAAGTCATCGATCCACGGAAAGGGATACTTATTCTTTATAGTCGCCTTATTCAGCTGTCAATAATCGATACACATTCTTAGTGAGCCATCTTTCTTCCTCACGAATAACACTGGCGCACCCTATGGTGAAACACTAGGCCTGATAAAGCCTTTATCCAGCAAGTCTTTCAGTTGATCCTTCAACTTCTTTAGCTCAGCAGGAGTCATTCTATAAGGAGGGATAGATATGGATTATGTACTTGGTAGCATATCGATAGCAAAATCAATTTCTCATTCTGGAGGGATACCAGGGAGCTCGTCTGGAAATACATCTAGAAACTTATTAACTACCAGAATAGACTGAAGAGTCAGTGGTTCTGCATCTATATCATGAACGCGAACAAGATGATAAATACAACCCTTAGTGATCATCCTCCTCACCTTAAGATAGGAAATAAACCTACCTTTCGGCGTTAATGTATCACCTTTCCATTCCAAAACTGCCTTTCCTCGAAAGTGGAATCTAACATCTTTCTCCGACATTGAACATTAGATAACAAGACACTAACCAGTCCATACCCATAATGACGTCGAAATCAACCATCTCTAACTCTACCAGGTCTTCAGAGGTCTAACAGTTGATAATTTCTACCGAGAAACCTTGATAGACTCTCCTGGCAATAATAGACTCACCAACTAGTGTAGATACAATAAAGGGTCGATCTAATGACTTTGCTACTATACATAACTTCCCCGCAATAAATGGAGTAACATAAGACAGAGTAGATCTAGGATCTATCAAAGCATAAACAAAAGGGGAGCAAACAATCAATGTACCTGTCACAATATCTGGTGATGACTCTGAGTCCTGTCGTCCGATTAATGAATATGTACAGTTCTGTCCACTACCAGAACTAGATGCTCCCTCTCAGCCTCCGCCTCTACCTCTATGTGCTGAAGTCTGGGGTCCATGCCTTGTAGACTGTGTGGATGAGGAGGAACCTACTGCTCACCTAGTCGACTGACCTATACCACCCTGACCTATGGTAGGGAAGTGTCTTCACCCATGCCCCTCTTGTCCACAAGAATAACAACCTGTGGAACCCTATCTGCACCTCCTAAAATGAATCACACCGCAAGTAGCACAACACATGAGAGCTTTCCTATCTTGGTCTGAACCCTTATGTTGTTGCGAGTCTGATGCTCGTGAACCCTCACCTGTGCCTGACTGTCCCTGACGATCAAATCTACTACCCTGGAACTCCTGTGGTGGAGGTCTAGGTTGTCTAATAGAATGTCGGGGTCTAAGACCACCCTGAGAACCTCCTTGTGAACTAGCGAGCCTAGCCCTCTTCTGTCTCTCTCTCTCTCGACCCTCTCACTCATATACTATAGATGTCAGCGATCCTCTATGCCTTGTACAAAGGCCTGAATTCGCGAGATATCCATATTATCATTTAGTGCAGCGGTGGAACAAGCGTCGATATAGTCTGAGTCAAGCCCTCTTACAAATCTATGCACCCTGTCATGCAACGTATCAACAAATGCTGGTGCATATCTCGCCAATGAATCAATTCTCAGCCCGTACTCTCGGACACTCATACTAACCTGTCGGAGGTTCAGAAACTAGTCCACCCGGCCATTCGTAATCTCTCGAGGCAAATAGTGATCTATGAAAGCTTCTGTAAAGCTATCCCAAGTAGGTAGATATGCATATTTTCCCCTAGATCTCTCCCAACTTTAGTACCAAAATACTGCAATATCACGCAATCGAAATGCTGCTAACTCAACTGACTCAGTCGCTGAGGAATGCATGACTCTGAAGATCCTATGAAGCTGATCAACAAAGTGTTGAGGGTCCTCTTTGCGATCTGTCCCTGTGAACTGTGGAAGATTTAAGGCAAAAAATTCACGAACTCTTGAACTTTCAGGCCCTTCAGAAGGTTCGCCAATATCTAGCACAACTGGCTGGTGTTGTGGAGCTGCTAACTGTGCTAACATATATACTACACTCTTGAAATCCTGATCAGATGGAATAGGAGGAACTGGAGATGGTACTGGTTGTGAAGCCGGAAGTCCTGTCACCCTCGGAGGCTCCTAAAGCGGTGGATAAGCTATAGGGGGGCTGTGAAGATGTCTCCCCATGGGTCTCACAATGGGCTACCTCCACCTATGGTACCTTTCCGGTACCCTCACCTGCAGTTGTATCTAGCCCCTGGCTACCTGTGGTCTGTCCAGTGTCAGCCATCTCTATCTGCATACAAGTATCAATTATAAGCAAGAAAACTCAACCCTTAAAACACCGCTCTATAGCATAAGGTGAGAAAAGAAGGATAGCCATTCAAACATGCCCTATAGCTTCTTGCTTATAGAATGTGGTGCACAACACATTTATAAACAAGACTCTACTAGACACGGCTAGCAGACTCCCTTGGATACGACATTGCTCTAATACCAAGTTTGTCACGCCCCAAACTCAAGGGGCGGAACTGAATCTTAATGCCAAAACTCAGGCCCGATCCGACCTGCTGAACCATTTGCTACTAGTGCATGGCAGACACACGCAATCAAGAAAAAAAACTAGTATATCCTGGCTTAAAACTAAGTCATCGGCCAGTAAGGCCCCTGTCAACATATATATAAAAGAAACAGCTACTCCCAAGAGTTCATATAAAGAAATAGCCAACTAGCATAAAAGTCTTGTCTGGGCCGTCGACACCATGATATCTATACAAAAATTGGAAGCATGTATATATCAAGACAATACATCAAACAGCTCACAAGCTTCAGCAAACCAACAAAACTAGGCCAGCATGGACATAACCTAGTCGTACACCCCACACACTAGTCTGCAAGCCTCAAAGAGTAGTAAAGATTGGTGGGACAAGGCCCAGCCTACCCATAAAAATATACACAACAAAAGCTAACAAAGCTCCAAACTCTGGCAGCTCCGGAGGAAAGGGACTAGCCAACCAGATAGAATTCAATCCTGCTACGGAGGAGGTCTACTCGGTCATCTGTCAGGACCTGCATGCATGAATGCAGCGCCCCCAGGTAACAGGGCGTTAGTACAAAATAATGTACAGAGTATGAAAGGTTGTAAACTAAATGAGCAAGTATCATAATATACCAAAAGCAATTAGGTAAGGAAATCAAATTTACATAAGCATGCCAACCCACTACTGAATATAATAAAATACAATAATGATCAAACATCACCCTAACCAAGCCACCATAAGCCCGGTAGGTACAAACAACATACCACCTACTTAGGCCCTCATAAGCCCAAAAGGTGCCAAATCAATCTACATAACCTTATCGGTAGCCCCTTGTCTTTGTAAGAAGTCACATAGCCCTTTTTGGCAACGATATATCCCCTTAGGCAGCGCATAGCCCTCTTAGGCAACATCATAGCTCTGTGGGCTGCACGTAGCCCTCTTTTAAATCACATAGCCCTGTAGGCAATAGATAGCCCTTATTGGGGTCAAAATAGCCCCGTAGGAAACACATAACACTCTTTGGCATCAATATAGCCCCGTGGGCAACACATTGCCCTCTTTGGAAATAACGTAGTCCTATTAGATAACATCATAGCCCCCATAGGTAGTTCATAGCTCAACAGCTAACCATAATAGCCCCAAGGGTGATAACAAACAATTAAATAGGATGAAGGCAAGTAATTTAGCTATAAACAAAATATATGAATAATGTCCAAGTTGTTCCTAACTTAGGGTTGTTCTGAATAGATTATGAGTCCCTAAAATGAAGGTTTATAACCACTCAATCAGCCAACCACTCACAATTATATCTACAACATAACTAACATTAACTACCCTATTATATCACTCTCAAGCTCTAAGGAAACATGCCAAACGAAGGGAGTAGCCTTAATATACCTTTTCTTTTATAATTTATGCTAAAAATACCTCTGTCCACATCACTACAACACTAAAGAAAAAAAGGTAAAATCAATCAGTAATTAAGGATAAAAATTACTTCGACAATCGATACGGATTCCTATTGTAAACTACAATCCAAGACCTAAGGTATCCGTAAAGTGATAAAAGGTGATTCCTACCTTTCTTTAAATGACCAGAGCACTTGAATACAATCACTCCACTGAAAAAAAACCATGTTGCCACAACCTCCACGGAGCTACACCGCTCAATTCACCGTGAAAATTATACCAAAACGACGAGCTCGCAACGTAGGGCAATTTTCAATAAAAGGCAAAGAAGAGATCATGAACACAGAAGGATGATTTGAGGAGTATTTCTCTGATTTTCGTGGGTTTCTCACGATTTGGAATGAAGAAAACTGAAGAAGATGCTATCTTATAAGCTTCCACCTACTAAGGGGGCCCACCTCACGTGCCTGCTTGTGCAGTCTCGCAAAAACGCGAATATCTATCTATTCTGAAGCTGTATAAACAAAACGTTTGATGTGTTGGAAACTACACTCGTAATCCTTCGATTTAATGGGTCATAGGCCCCATAACTCGTTATAGATTGGGAAAAACCTTCTGAAACATTTGACCCAACTTTCACAGAAATCTTTAAAACAGAACTTACGATAACTTTCGCCCACTTTTATTTTGCGGCTTACCTTACTTCAAAACTTGAGATACAACCCTTGAACACTTAAAATATGACATACCACATCACTCTTAATTTATTACTCACCCTATTTGTCTAAACGTTTAGAAAAGTCGGGGTGTTACATGAAAATCCATCATACCTTAGTCACAAAGACCACAAAATCTTGAATATTGGAGACTTGAATTAACCCTAGCTTCAACTCTTCCTTCTTGTTCCACCTTTTAGAGAGAGAATATTTGAGAGAGGAGTCTTGGGATTTCTTTTGGAATTTGAGAGAATGAGTGAAAATGGGGTATTTTAGGGGTTAAAAATACGTTTATAGGTGTTCAAGATGTAGGTAAAATGACACCACATCGATTTAATTATAATTGGAAAAAACTCATAAGCCCCTAAAATAAGTGTCTGCTCGTGATCTACGGACCTTCGACCGACGAACCATGGAAAGGACGATGGACCGTCATGTACAGCCGTTGTTCAGTAGTCTGAGACTTATTTTGAGGGCTTGACCTACGGACCCTAGGCCACGGACCGTGGTCTGACCGATGGTCCGTTGGTCAGGCCGTGGTCCTGAAGTGTGAGTCAAGTTGAGGTGCCCCAACCATGGACCCTACCTACGGCCCGTGGTCCCAACCACGGTCCGTGGGTGGCCACCGTCGGTTGGCACCTGCAACTTTCTAAATATGCAATTTTGCCTCATTTTGAATTCGAGGTGTTACAAACAGTCAAATTTTTTTATCTTCATAGGGGATTCTTCATCAAATCACTTGTGTTAGAACACCTCAACAAAACAGAGTTATTGTTGAAAGAAAGCATAGGCACTTATTGGAAACCTCAAGGGCTTTGTTGTTTCAATCTCACTTGCATATCGAATACTAGGGTGAGTGCCTCTTAACTGCTACATATTTGATTAACAAATTTCCCTCCAAAGTGATCGGAATGAAGACACCCTTTGAGCTACTGTATGGTGTACTTCCTACCTAACACAATTTGAGATGTTTTGGTTGTTTATGTTATATTTCTACCTCTTGTGCACATAGGGGGAAGTTTGATCCTAGATCTCAGTCTTGCATTTTTCTTGGATATCCTCATGGAAAAAAGGGCTATAAACTACTCAATCTGAATACTAAGAGAGTTTTTGTGTTTAGAAATGTGTTTTTTCATGAGTCTCATTACCCTTTTTCTACAAAGAACATTGAAACCTGTCCAGTTTTATCTTCACCACCTATGTATTCTGATCCTGATTCTCCTGTCCAACTTACCAGTTCTTCTTCTACTTCAAATAACCATCTTTCTACTACACCTGCTCTTGCCATTCCCACTTCCCTTAGCAGTCCCTCTCAAATAAATATTCATGGCATTCCTACCCCTATCCCACCTCCCAAACAGTCTTCTAGGACTAAGAAACAACCTTCTTATGTTGATGACTATATTTGCAATCTAGTTCATCTCACAGATGTTTCCATATCCTGTTTTGAGTCCCAATTGTCACCCCCTTGTTTTCATTTTCTGCTCTTTCCAATTCAAATCAACAACTCATTCATTCTTTACCTTTTCTTGTTGAGCCTACTAGTTATGCACAAGCTGCCTTGCATCCTGAATGGAAAGCTGCCATGGATCAAGAATACAAGGCATTGATCTTTAATGGAACTTGGGATGTTGTGGATCATCCCGATGGACACAAACCATTACCTTTAAAGTGGGTGTATAAAGTCGAACATCACTTTGATGGATCTATTGAGCGACTTAAAGCAAGGTTAGTTGTCTGCAGTGACATTCAAAAGGAGGGTGTGGACATCACGGAAACATACTTTCCAGTTGTCAAAATGTCCACTATAAGATGTTTGTTGGTTGTAGCAATAAAGAAGAACTGGGGTTTATATCAATTGGATGAAAAAAATGCATTTTTACATGGAGATTTAGAAGAAGAGGTCTATATGAGGTTCCCTCCAGGTTTTACCCCACCTGATTCAAGTAAGGTTTGCAAACTCCACAAGTCTCTTTATGGTCTACGACAAGCATCTCGTCAATGGTACGCAAAATTAACAGATGCCTTAAGTTTCAAAGGTTATTAACACTCTTCCAATGATTACTCACTTTTTTATCAAGAGAGTAGGGGATTCTGTTACCATATTGGTTGTTTATGTTGATGACATCGTTCTAACGGGCAACAATTTGGATGAGATGCATTCTATCAAACAGTTTCTAGATCAAGAATTTCAAATTAAAGATCTTGGGAACTTACACTACTTCCTAGGCATGGAAGTTCTCCGGGAGGACCATGGATTGATACTCTGTCAACGAAAGTTCACCATGGATTTGCTTAAAGAGATTGATTCTGTTAATTTACGACATGTTTCTTCACCTCTTGATTGCAATGAAATACCCCGTCTTGATCATGGTTCTCCTGTTTCTGATCCCACTTTTTATCGGTGTCTTATTGGGAAACTCAACTATCTCGCTCATACTAGGCCAGACCTTGCTTATACAGTTCAACACCTTAGCAAATTCATGTCCAATCCCTGCCAACCATATTTGGATGCTACTCTTCATGTACTCCGGTACTTGTTGAGAGATCCCAACTTAGGCCTTTTTATGTACTCTTCCCCTTCTTTTAAAATTCTTGCCTTTTGTGATTCAGAATGGGCTAGATGCCCTGAAACTCGTCGTTCTGTCTTTGGATTTTACATCTCTCTTGGTACTTCTCCTCTTTCTTGGAAATCCAAAAAGCAAGCTTCCATTTCCTTAAGCTCGGCTAAAGCAGAGTATAAATCAATGAGGAGAGTGGTGGCGAGATCACTTGGTTGGTTCGTCTTCTTCACGATTTAACTGTTCCAATTTCTCTTTCGGTCCCTTTACACTCCGATAGACAAACAACCATTCATATTGCCAGAAATCTTGTCTTTCATGAACGGACGAAGCATGTCGAAATCAACTGTCACTTCGTCCCCCAACAGTTCACCGCTGGTCTAATATCTCTCTCTTTTGTGGACCTATTCACCAAACCACTTCCTAAGCCTCTCCATTCTCTTCTTTGGGCAAGTTGGGAGTTCAATCCGCCCCCTCCAACTTGAGGGAGGGTGTTGACAATATTGGTTTCTATAGTGACACATTTTCACAGTTGAAGAAATATCAAGGATAAAAGATGATCAAGAAGACATATTTGTTTCCTTCGTTAAAAATAAAGTCATTTGGGCACTTCTCCAAGTCAACCTCAAGTCAAAAAGAGCATGGGCTATAACACATGGCCCATAGAAAGAATGGGTCACAACATACTGATCTAGATTGATCCTTTTACAAAATCTGCCTAGGATACTATTTTTCCTCTCTATACGTGTACATAGAATAGAATGATCTAGAAGTAGAATTAGAATATTCCTTCACTATGCTTGCTATACAAGTCAACAAATAACAAGATGACAGGTTTCATAGTTAGGTACAAAATAGCACAACAAATTTCTATATAACAGAATGTACAGTAGTGTCCCCAACAATCATCAAGAAATAGAAAATATTCTGCATCTCCTTTTTCATTTTTACATAAGGTGAAGCCAATGCAAAATATTGAATCTGCATGTGATGATGAGTTGATGAACAAAATGAAAACACAACCCCAGTGGCCTATCAATTATCAACTTTCTTAGCTAATCGTCACGTTTCCAATGGTTCAAGGAAGTAGTGCTACAATGAATGAAGGAAATATTAATGTTGAATTTGTTGTTCCTGAGCAGTTGTCAACATATCACGAAGAGCAAGTGCAGAATGTTGAAGAGACAGTAGGTAGTGCATCATCACATTATCACGTTGAGCATACATTCACTGGTGTTTTAAACAACGACAAGTGCTTATTAATAGATGAATTAGGTGATTTTGATAAGTTTATGGGAGAAAACCAGGGATGGATATCTGAGTTGGTTTCTTAGTCTAATTCTTGTCAAAAATATATAGGCAGTTTTGATTACAGGAATATATATATGGAATTGTTTCA
The DNA here is from genome assembly GCF_019186545.1 of Solanum stenotomum. Classification (NCBI taxonomy): domain Eukaryota; kingdom Viridiplantae; phylum Streptophyta; class Magnoliopsida; order Solanales; family Solanaceae; genus Solanum; species Solanum stenotomum. The sequence goes on from NC_064293.1 coordinate 6,233,800, forward strand.
TATATTCAAATCAATAAATATACTTTTATTGTTTACTCTCTACTTATCTGATTGCTAGTACTGCATGTTCAGGTTAAAGTTTGAAAAGAAACTTAAATTTCTTGTTTGCAATTAATGTTAAGTCTCTGCTCAATCTCAGACCTTCAGATCATGTAGAAATACAAACCGTATGATATTCACTGTTGTTAGCGTAGCTAGTACTGGTCAAAATAGTTAAACTATGTATATTGTCTGAGGTTTTTCTTCTCTGAGGTTGTAATTTCGATTTTCATATTAGAGAGAGTCAGGAGGTTAGATGGGAAGGGTAAAAGCCAGAAAACAATTGTTGATATGTATCATTTTGTACCAGGCCTTCAATCATATATACTACTTCTTGTTTCTTGTCCATGTGTAAATGGAGGTTTTGGCATTTCATAAGCAAGGTTAAATCTTTACGTATATATGGTAGATATTGAACTCTCTTAGTGAAAATTCTACCTTCGCCAATGAATACATGTGGTATCAATTTTTATTTAAGGAGTTGTTTGGTAGATTGTATAAAAATAATGCAAAATAGAGTGTATTAGTAATGTTTGCATTAGTCATGCTTATGTTAATTATATATAAATTATTTTTATGTATTGTTTGGTTTGATGCATTAAAAATACCATGTATTGCATAAAAAAATTATTTACAAATATACCCTCCACTATTATAGCGGAAAAGATGGGATAATTGAGTCTTAATTTAGTTAATGCTTGTGGACTGACTTTTCTCTAAGAATACAAGTGCACCTTGTCCTACTCCAAGACTTCAAGTCAAGACTGAGTACTAGTGCAATTTCTTTGATGGTAGGCAGACTATTCCGCTACAACTTGTTTATTTATCCTACAAACAACCAGTGCTCACAACTGAACATGTTGCTCTCTCATCTATCCACTCTTTTATTGTGTAGTATGTTCATTATCATATCTACTGCCACTAACATTCATGAAAATGTTGTCATATCATGCGGCACCAGATGGACGAGTATGGATTAGAGATGCAAGTTTCACTTCCTCATTGCTACGGTTGGTTAACTGGAAAGTCTATAAAGTCAAGAGTAGCTGGCTTGTCGGATTCAGTTCCTTATAAGTCAGCTCGAACGTCTCACCATCAGTTTACCTCCATGAAACCGGGACGCTTGCACTTCAAACCAGCTTCTTACAAAGGTTTCTACAAGTCCAATGCCATTTTTACTGTCAAAACTGTGACTTCATACCTACCCTTGCTGCGGGCATCACCTATTTCATAAAGGAATTTTGCATCAATGTACAAGAAAGTGAAATGTTAAGCATAACATTCCTACCATCTCGAACAGATATACATCCTCAGCAACAACTCACATTGCACCGAAAAAAGTTTACCAAACGGCCAGGTCAGTGGGTGCGCACTGTCATTCGAATGTCTGTAATCTCACATGGAACAGTCCACTTGATTTGGGATTCAGATACCTTGTTAGGCTCCACTTTTGTGAAATTGAACCTATGATGACAAATGAAGGCCAAAGGAATTTCACTATTGTCATAAAAAATCAGAATGCTGAAGATGAAGCTGATGTGATTTCTATATATAGGGACTATGTAGCCATTATGGAGGGTGATATAAGAAGCATAACCTTTCTATAGTTTTGCAGCAAAAGTTTTCTAAAATCAGTAAACATACTAACGCCATCTTGAATGGGCTAGAAGTCTTCAAGATAAGCAACCCTGACAACAATCTTGGCAGTGTGAGCACTGCACATCCTGTTAGCAGTTCAACACCAGAGCAATTTGTGCCATTTTCTACAAAGAATAAAATTGCAACTGTACTGACACTTATAGTCACTTTGATTAATGCAGAGATAAAGTCTTGCAAGACGAACAATGGAATATCTTCAGAAGAGCATCAGTTTCATCAATTTTCACTGGATGAGATGGAAAGATCAACGAACAATTTTGATCATGTTAGTGTGTGTACATTTGAATATTATAAAATCCACATTACTTTGTCACATTGACAATTTGTCTCTAAGTCATTCCTTTCTCAATTCATCGTTGCATTAGAATTAGAATGTTGGAGGCAGGTGTCCTAATTACTTTTTTGTGGTGTAAATGCTCTTTAGGCTTTACTGCCTTTGGTTACTGCCTAGACGTTTGCTAACTGCCAGAACGTGGTCTTCCAAGACCATTACTTTTCCATTGAAATTTCACTTTATTTCATTCTTTATTCCTCAATAATACCTTGTAACATATGTAACCTCTAGGCCATTTATCTCTTCACTATTTACTACACCATTATCTTCCTATTCATTGCTAGAAAGACTTTTTCTAGTATAAATAGTGGTGGTCTTCATTTGGTTTAGACACAAGAAAAATATAGAGTGAAAAAGTTAGTCAAAAAAGAGAGTTCTTATTAGTTGAAGAGAGGTGTTCTTTTGGTGGAACTTTGGACTTAACTCTTGTCCAGAAGTGTTGAGTTATATTTTGTGATTAGGTTGTTGTATCCTGGAGGGGACAAGTCAAGAAGGACTACTACTGGACCGGTGAAAAACATTTGATGCAGTGGGCTTTAATCTCCTTAAAAAGAGCGATATATCCGCGCCTCAACCTAAAAAGATTTTATTTCTTCATTTTATTTTCAATTGTAATCTTGTAATTCTGTTATTTTGTAACTTTTCACTAACAATTTTAAGGAGATTCATAATGGCAACAATTGAAAAAACCACGGATGTCAAGATGGGAGACCTTAACAAGCCATTTCAATTCAATGGTAACCATTTCAAGAAATGAAAGGGTAAAGTACTTTTTTACTTAAGTATTTTCAATGTTTCTTATGTGTTAATTGAGAAGAATCCTAATAAAGTTGACATCAGCTTTATGAATGATGATGAAATTATTTCTCATCTAGAAAAAGTGGAAAAGTACGATGGTGATTCCTATAAGAGTTGATTTTTATTCTTAATTGTCTATCTGATAATTTTTATGATTATTATGATAAAAATTACTCTAGTGCAAAGAAAATTTGGAAAGCATTGCAGAGGATGGAGATAAAAAAAAATATGCGGTTAGTAGATTTTTTTCATTTCCAAATGGTGGACAACAAATCAGTGGTAGACCAAGCTCCAAACTTTATAATGATTGTTGGAGAGCTCAGGTCCGAGGAGGTTAAAATTGGAGATAACCTTATTGTTTGTGGCATAGTGGATAAAATTCCACCTTCTTGGAAGGAATTTCAAAAAACTACACGCCACAAACAAAAGAAAACTTCTCTTGAAACCTTGATAATGAAAATCCGCATGGAAGAAAAGGCAAGGGGCCAAGATGCACTTTTACAACAGAAGAGAGAAACATCACAACGAAGGTAAATTTAATTACTTCAAATAATGCTACTCCTGAATCTCACAAAAATACTTCTTTGAAGCCTAAGAAGAAAAAATTCAAGAAAAATAATGGTAGATCTCCCAAGAAAAATAATGGTGAAAATAACCGAGCACAAAATCAACAAGTTCAAGTTAAGGGACCGTGCTTTATTTGTGGCAAGAGTGGGCATATTGCTCGATTTTACAGATTCCGAAAACATGGTCCTAACTTCAGGCAAATGTTACCGAAGAACCTTTTGTGGTGGTGATTACCGACATAAACATGGTTGAGAATGTTGATGGATGGTGGGCTGATTTTGGTGCAAACCGTCATGTCTGTTATGACAAAGATTGGTTTAAAAAATATACTCATTTTGAAGAGCCCAAAACCATCATGCATGGTGATTCCCACACAACTCAAGTGCTTGAAACGGGAGATATCAAATTGGGTTTTACTTCTGGAAGGGTATTAACTTTGAAAGATGTAGTGTATACTCCTTCCATGAGAAAAAAATTGATGTCTATATTTCTTCTTAATAAAGCAGGCTTTAAACAGATTATTGAATCGGATCAGTATGTAATTGTGAAAAAAGGTATTTTTGTGGGAAAGGGGTATGCTTGTGATGGGATGTTCAAATTGAATGTTGAAATGAATAAACCTTATACTTCTGTTTATATGTTTTTTTCTACTAATTTTTGGCATGCTCGTTTGTGTCATATTAATGATCGTTATGTTGGAATCATGAGTAGTTTAAGATTAATCCCAATGGTTAAAAAGAATTTTGAAAAGTGTGAGGCTTGTAATAAAGCTTAAATCACTAAAAGGCCTCATTTCCAAGTTGAAAGAAAAAAACTGATTTGTTAGAATTAGTTCATACTGATATTTGTGAACTTGGTGGAATTTTAACTCGTGGAGGTAATAGGTATTTTATCACTTTAATTGATGATTTTTCTAAGTTTACATATGTTTACTTGATGAAAAATAAAAGTGATGCTTTTGAAAAATTTAAAACTTATCCCCATGAGGTTGAAAATCTATTTGGAAGAAAATAAAAAGGATTAGAAGTGATAGTGGCCGTTAATATGAGTCAAATGAGTTTAATTCTTTTGTTAGATCATTGGGAATAATTCATGAAACTACTCTTCCTTATTCTCCTTCATCTAATGGTGTAACGGAAAGGAAAAGTACAACTTTGGTTGAATTGACTAATGTGATGCGTATTGAGTCACATGCACCTTTAAATTTTTGGGGTGAAGCTACTTTGACTACTTGTTATGTGTTGAATCCAGTGCCTCATAAAAAGTCTAAATTGACACCTTTTGAATTGTGGAAAGGTTACAAGTCAACTTTGGGATATCTAAGAGTTTGGGGTTGTCTAGCTTTTGTGAGGCTAATGGATCCCAATTTTACAAAGTCGGGTAAGAAAGTCACTACTTGGGCTTTTCTTGGTTATGCTTCAAATAGTAAAACCTATAGATTTTTTAATCTTGAAGATAATGTTATAATTGAATCCGGTGATGTTATTTTCATGAAAATAAATTCCCTTTTGATTCTAAAAATAGTGGAGGTCAAAGGATTGAACAAAATATTTTGTCACTACCTAGTTCTTTAACTTCTACATTGAAAAATAAAGAAATTGATGATTTTGAGTTAAGAAGAAGTAAAATAGCTAGAGTAGAAAAAGATTTTGGTCCGGATTTTTATGTGTTTAATGTGGGAGATGACCCCCTCACTTTGAAAAAAGCTTTATCTTCACATGACTCCAATTTTTGGAAAGAGACTGTAAATGATGAAATGGAATCACTGATTTCTAATAAAACTTGGAAGTTAGTTGATGTAACACCCCGCTACTAGAAAGATATAGAATTAGAAAGAAATTGTTTTTGGAAAATAATCAAATTTGGAAAGTTTGACAAAGTTAAGTTAAGTATGAGTTTTGGGTCAACTTCAAACAACCATAACTCCTAGATCAAGATGATTTAGGTGTGCTACAAGATACCGTAGGAAATATATTTGAATTATATTTCCAACGCCTCCGAGTTTGCTCAATTTCGAGTTTGTATGAGGGAGATATGCCTATTGGAAGTCGGGTTGTCTAGATAAGGAAAGTCTAAACCGGATTTTGGAAGGGTATTATGGTCTTTTCCATACCAAATTAATTTATTTCGTTTTTCAAAGTTTAATTGGGTGTCTAAACTGAGTTATTTCAGATTACGCATTTACCAAAACATGCTAGGGTTTTTGGAGAAAGAACTCAAGAGGAGAAAGGAGAAGAAAAGTTCAAGATTCGTCAAGTTCTTGCGATTTTGGTTGTGGATTTCTCCAAGGATTCAATCCTACGAGGTATGTGAGACTTTCATAACGTTGGGTTCATTCACCCACGTGCCAAACATGTTTATTTCAGCGTGAAGTCGTTCTAACAGGATTGGAAGTTTGAATGTTTTTTATGTATGTTCTTGAATTGCTCTCGTTTTGAATTTGGGTTGAGATTGAGAAGTTTCTTGAGGTTATAGTGTTGTTTCCTTGAGTTGTTTGAGTTAGATTATTATGCATATATACTGGGTATCTAAATCTAAAGATAATTTGAGAAAAAGAATCGAGTTTAGGTGAATTTGGGGTTAGAAAATGAAAAAGTAAAAAATTGGGTGAATCTGGGTACCAGGTCTGCGATGCGGACCTGTTCCTCAAGATGGAAATTTTCTTTCCGCGTCGTGGAGCGGTCACAAACCCTTCTGCCTCGAAATTTATTTTGCGACCAAATATTTAAATGCATCTCCGCGTCGCGGACTAGCTTCCAGACAGTAATTTCTTGATCGTTTCTCTTGTTTAACTATCTAAAAACACTCATAAACATCATGAGATCTTTCCTATCACAAATCACAATCCATAAATTCAAATCCAAGAAAAGTTAAGAGTCAAGCCAAGAGAAGTTCATAGAGTCTTCCAAAAGTCTTTTGCAAATGTTTTAACTTTGTTTTAAGACTGAGTTTTGAGTTGAGTAAAGAATAAAGATTGAAGTTCATTTCTTCAAAAGAGTATATCGGGACTATGTATTCCAAAAGAGTAAAATGTTTTCACATTTAAACAAGAAAGGAAACTGAGATTTCCAAAGGAGCCTTTGAGCTAATTTTCAATAAAGAGTAAATGCTTTCACAATTAAGCAAGAGAGGAAACTTTGCTTCCCAAGATAACCTTTGAGCTAAGTTTTGAGCAATTATCTCAAACCATAGAAAGAAGTTATGTTTTTAAACATAAGAGCTAGTATTATATTTTGGAAGTAGCATTGAGCACCAATATGGGGGAGAGTTCAGACAACTCCCAGCCCCCATAAACCATGTAGCCATCATGGGTAGAAAAGGGTCATACTTTTTAGATGATTACTTAGTGCTTTTTAGCATAGACTAGTGGATCCACTTAGTAGTCAGGTATTATACCCCTGGCAAAGTACCCTGGCAGTGTGAGGCAAGATGTTATATCATCACATAGCTCTTAAGTGATGGTTGTCAGTTAGAAAAACTCCCACAGAAGTATTTTGTATTCTTATATACACATAGTTAATTGTATTTTCATATACATTCAGAGTTTTCATTGTATCCTTGCATACACACAGAGTTACTATTGTATTTCTAAGTACACAGAGTTGTTGTCCATGTTTTAAAGCTTTTCTTTATACTACATTTATTATACTGCTTTATATTTAAATGAGTTAAGTTGACATGAGTTGAGACCAAGTTTGTACTTTAAGTTCCCCTTTCAAGTTTATGTCTTGTTTAAGTATTCCTCTCGCATGCTTGTACATTCAATGTACTGATGCCATTTGGCCTGCATCATTTTATGATGCAAATACAGGTAATTAGGATCATTATCCAGCGCCTCGTTGATCCAGTCGAGCACTCAGAGTCAGTTGGTGAGCCTCCTTGCTTTCCGGAGGAACCCTTTGGTTATGTTTTGTTTTATTACTTTTGGTTATTTCACTTTTAGGATGATCGGGGGTATTGTCCCGACATCCCTGTTAGTATCTAGAGGCTTCATAGACAATTAGATATGAGTTTTTTAGTCTTGATATTTCAGTTGTTTGATTTAAAGACTTGAGTTTCCATTTTGGCTAAGTTGAATGTTATTTTCTAAACATTATCAATTTATCTATTTAGACAGTTTATTTAAGATTGTATTTAAGTACATTTTCTGTGAGTAAGTCTTCTACTGAGAGTCTAGCCAAGCAAAGGGTTCGCTTGGGGCCATCAATGGTTCTCGAGTGCCGTCCCGCCCAGGTGTAGGCTCGGGGAATGACAAATTTGGTATCAGAGTTCAAGAGTCCTAGGGAGTCTATGAAGCCGTGTCTATAGAATCATTGTTATCGTTGTGAAGCGCGCCACATCTATAATTAGAAGGCTGTAACATTTAGGAACCATCTCACTTCTTTTAGATTCATTTCGTGCGATAGAGTTAATCTCTATGAAGTTTCTTTCTAACTCGTGCTTGAACATGTCCTTCAGATCATGCCTCCACGAAGAGCTGTCAGAGGTCGTCCCGCTAGAAGGAATGTTGAACCACAGGAGCAATGGGTACCTAATGCACCAGAAGTGCAACCCCAATGAGAGGTCACCAATGTTGATTTCCATGAATCTATTCGGATATTAAGTCAAGTTGTGACCAATCAAGTTGGACAGAGAGAGAATCGACAGGAAGGGACTGATACTTCAAGGATCCATGAATTCTTAAGGATGAATCCTCTGAGCTTCACTGGTTCAAGCATCACTGAGGATCCAGAGAACTTCATTGAGGAGCTTCAGAAGGTTTATGAGATCATGCATGTCACCGATGCTGAGAGAGTGGAATTAGTTGCATACCAACTAAAGGGTGTCGCTAGAATCTGTTTTGATCAATGGAAGAAGAATCGAGTTGAGGGTGCACCATTTGTAAGTTGGGCTTGTTTTGAGGAGGCCTTCTTGGGGCGTTTCTTTTCCCGAGAACTGAGAGAATTAAATGCACGAGAGTTTCTCACTCTTAAGTAGGATTCTTTGAGCATTCATGAGTACAGTCTGAAGTTCACCCAACTTTCACGCTATGCTCCGGAGATGGTTGCTGACATGAGGAGCATGATGAGTTTATTCGTTGATAGGTTGTCTCGCTTGTCAAGCAAGGAAGGCAAGACAGTTATGCTGATAGGGGATATGGACATAGCAAGGCTAATGATCCATGTGCAACAAGTTGAGGAGGACAAGATGTGGGATAGAAGAGTTTAAGAATAAGAGTTTAAGAATAAGAGGGCTAAGATATCAGGGAATGAGTTCGGGCAGCAGAAGAATAATGCCAACCGGTCATCCTTCCAACAGAGACAAAAGGGACCTGCTCCATTATCTGCTAGTGCACCAGCATCAAGGAACAAAGGTTAATACAATAGTCAGAATTCACAGGGTTTCAGAGCTAGACCTGCACATTCTCAAGGTAGTATGGCACAAGGGGGGTAGTAAGCCTCTTGCATGTGCTAAGTGTGGTAAGAGCCACTCAGGGATGTGTCATGATAGCTCCATTGGTTGCTTCAACTGTGGTCAGAATGGTCATTTTATGAGAGAGTGCCCTAAGAACATGCAGGGTAATGCTAATGGGGGGGAAATAGAACCCATTCTTCTTCAATTGCTCCACCAAATAGAGTTGCATCTAGAGGAGCTACCAAGAGCAAGAGGACTCGCCAGATGTTGTCACTGGTATGATCCAAGTCTTTAACTTTAATGTTTATGATTTACTAGATCCAAGAGTGAGTTTATCCTTTGTAGCTCCTTATATTGCGATGAATTTTGATGTCCTTCCTGAGAAACTTATTGAGCCCTTCAGTGTTTCTACACATGTTGGTAGTCTATTTTAGAAAAGAGAGTCTATCGTGATTGTACCATTTCCGTCAATCACAAGAACATCATGGATGATTTAGTTGAGTTAGACATGGTAGATTTTGATGTCATTTTGGTATGGGCTAGCTTCATGCCTATTATGCCTTAGTTGATTGTAGAACTCGAGTTGTCAAGTTCCAGTTTCCTAATGAGCCAGTTATAGAGTGGAAGAGTATAGCAGTGCCTAAGGGTCATTTTATTTCGTACCTTAAGGCGAGAAAGTGAGTTTCCAAGGGGTGTGTCTATCACTTAGTATGAGTTAATGACTTTAGTGTTGAGATACCTCATATTCGTCACTTCCAGTAGTAAAAGAGTTTCCAGAAGTCTTTCCAGATGATCTTCCCAGAGTCCCTCTTGAGAGATAAATAGACTTTGGTATAGATATTCTTCTTGATACTCATCTTATATCTATCCCGCCATATAGAATGGCACTAGCAGAGTTAAAAGAGTTAAAAGAGCAGTTGAAAGATCTCTTAGAGAAAGGTTTTATTTGAATAAGTGTATCACCTTGGGGCGCTCCGGTCTTGTTTGTGAGGAAGAAGGATGGTTCTCTTAGAATGTGTATAGATTACTGTCAGTTGAACAAGGTTACAAGTATCCTCTTCTGAGAATTGATGATCTCTTCGATTAACTTCAGGGTAAAACTTATTTCTCTGAGATACACCTCAGATCTGGCTACCATCAGTTAAGAGTAAGGGAATGTGATATTCCAAAGACAGCTTTCGGGACCCGTTATGGTCATTATGAGTTTCTGGTCAAGTCGTTCGGTTTAACTAATGCACCTGCAACATTCATAGACCATATGAATAGAGTATTCAAGCCTTATTTAGATATGTTTGTTATCGTATTCATTGATGACATACTAATCTCGAGGAATGAGGAAGATCATGCTAGCCATCTTAGAATAGTTCTCCAAACTCTAAAAGATAGAGACTTGTATGCCAAGTTCTCTAAGTGTGAGTTTTGGCTTGAGTCTGTGGCATTCTTAGGCCACATTATTTCCGGTGATGGAATTAAATTTGACACTCAGAAAATAGAGGCAGTGCAGAATTGGCCTAGACCCATATCTCCAACTAATATTAGGAGTTTTTTGGGATTGGCTGGATATTATAGAAGGTTTGTAGAGGGGTTCTCATATATTTCGTCCCCTTTGACCAAGTTGACTGAGAAGACAGTTAAGTTTCAATGGTCTGAAGCTTGTGAGAAAAGCTTTCAGGAATTGAAAAAAGCGGTTGACTACTGCCCCAGTATTGACCTTACCAGAAGGTACGCAAGGCTTTATTGTATATTGTGATGTGTCCAGAGTTGGTTTGGGTTGTGTGTTGATGCAGAATGGCAAAGTTATAACTTATGCCTCCAGACAGTTGAAGGTTCACGAAAAGAATTACCCAACCCATGATCTAGAGTTGGTTGCCGTAGTATTTTCTTTGAAAATATAACGTCACTATCTTTATGGTCTTCATGTGGATGTGTTCACCGATCACAAGAGTCTTCAGTATGTGTTTAGTCAGAAAGAGCTTAATCTCAAACAGAGAAGGTGGTTAGAGTTACTCAAAGATTATGACATGAGTATGCTTTATCACCTAGGTAAGGCTAATGTTGTTGTTCATGCCTTGAGTAGATTGTCTATGGGTAGCACCTCCCATTTTGCGGAAGATAAGAAAGAGTTAGCAAAAGATGTGCATAGACTTGCACGATTAGGAATTCGACTAATGGATTCCACAGAAGGAGGAGTAGTGGTGATGAATGAGGCTGAATCATCGTTAGTGTAAGAAGTGAAAGAAAAGCAAAACCAAGTCCTACTTTGCTTGAATTGAAGGCAAATATTCATAAGCAAAAAGTAATGGCTTTTGAACAGGGGGAGATGGCGTATTGAGGTACCAAGGTAGGTTATGTGTACCAAGGGTGGATGAACTCCAAGGAGGATCATGGAGGAAGCTCATAGCTCCAGATATTCTATACATCCAGTTTCTACAAAGATGTATTGTGACTTGAGAGAAGTATATTAGTGGAATGGTATGAAGAAAGGTATTGCTGAGTTCGTTCCTAAATGCCCGAATTGTCAACAAGTTAAAGTAGAGCACCAAAGGCTCGATGGTATGACTCAGAATATAGAACTTCCAGAATGGAAGTGGGAGATGATCAATATGGATTTCATCAAAGGTTTACCAAGATCTCGCAGGCAACATGATTCTATTTGGGTGATTATTGATAGAATGACAAAATCAGTCCACTTTTTACCAATAAAGACTACCCATTCAGTAGAGGATTATGCTAAGTTATACATTCTAGTAAGACTTCATGGAGTCCCAGTTTCGATTATATCAGATAGAGGTGCACAATTTACTGCACAGTTCTGGAAATTTTTTCAGAAAGGTTTGAGTTCAAAGGTGAACTTGAGTACTACTTTTTATCCTTAGACAAATGGTCAAGAAGAGTGCACTATCCAGACTTTAGAAGATATGTTGAGAGCTTGTGTGATTGATTTCAATGGTAATTGGGATGATCACTTACCTCTCATTGAGTTTGTTTATAACAATAATTACCACTCTAGCATCCAAAGGGCTCATTATGAAGCTCTTTATGAGAGATCAAGAAGATGCAGATCTCCTATTGAATGATTTGAAGTTGGTGAAGTTGGGTTGGTAGGACTAGACTTCGTTCATCAAGCTATGGAAAAAGTGAAAGTTATTCAAGAGAGGTTGAAAACAGCACAGAATCATCAGAAATCCTACACTAATGTTAGAAAGGAGTTAGAGTTTGAAGTAGATGATTGGGTATACTTTAAAGTTTCACCCATGAAGGGTGTTATGAGATTTTGTAAGAATGAGAAGCTTAGTCCCCGGTATATTAGTCCTTACAGAATATCCAAGAGGATTGGTAATGTACCTTATGAGTTAGAGCTACCATAAGAGTTAGCAGTGGTCCATCTGGTATTTCATATTTCCGTGTTGAAGAAGTGCATGGGAGATCCTCACTTATCATACCTACTGAAGATATTGGTATCAAGGATAGCTTATCTTATGAGGAGATTCCTCTTCAGATTCTAGATCGCCAAGTTCGCAAGTTGAGAACAAAAGAGGTAGCATCAGTCAAAGTTCTGTGGAGAAATCAATTTGTTGAGGAAGCTACTTGGGAAGCTGATGAGGATATGAAGAATAGATACCCACATCTCTTCGAATCTGGAGAAGTTCCAAATTAAGGTACTAATCCTTTTCTTGGCTTTTATTTTAAGTTGGCATGTTGTAATTGTATTTTTTGCTTGTTGGGTGTTTGAGCTAGGTGTTAGATATTACGCCTTAGCCTACTAAGAGTAATCTCATTCGAGGACGAATGTTCCCAAGTGGGAGATATTGTAACACCCCGCTACTAGAAAGACTTAGAATTAGAAAGAAACCATTTTTTGAAAAGTAATCAAATTTGGAAATTTTGACAAAGTTAAGTTAAGTTAAGTATGAGTTTTGGGTCAACTTCAAACGACCATAAATCCTATCTCACGATGATTTAGGTGTTGTACAAGATACCGTAGGAAATATCTTTGAATTATCCTTCTAACGCGGCCAAATTTTCTCAATTTCGAGTTCTTATGATGGAGATATGCCTATTGGAAGTCGGGCTGTCAAGATAAGGAAACTCTAAACCTGATTTTGGAAGGGTATTATGGTCTTTTTCATACCCAATTAATTTATTTCATTTTTAGAAGTTTAATTAGGGTCTAAACAGAGTTAGTTCAGTTTACGCATTTACCAAAACACGCTAGGGTTTTTGGAAAAAGAACTCAGAAAGAGAAAGGAGAAGAAAAGTTCAAGATTCGTCAAGTTCTTGCGATTTTGGTTGTGGATTTCACCAAGGATTCAATTCTACGAGGTGTGTGAGACTTTCATAACGTTGGGTTCATTCACCCACGTGCCAAACATGTTTATTTCGCGTGACGTCGTTCTAAGAAGATTGGAAGTTGAATGTTCTTGATGTGTTTTCTTGAATTGCTCTTGTTCTTGAATTTGGGTTGAGATTGAGAAGTTTCTTGAGGTTATAGTGTTGTTTCCTTGAGTTGTTTGAGTTAGATTCTTGTGCATATATACTGGGTATCTGAATCTAAAGAGAATTTTAGAAAAAGAACCGAGTTTAGGCGAATTTGGGGTTATAAAATGAAGAAGGAAAAACTCAGGCGAATCTGGGTAACAGGTTCGCGTCATGGACCTGTTCCTCAGGATAGGAAATTTTCTCTCCGTGTCGCGGAGCAGTCACGGACCCTTCTGCCTCGAAATTTATTTTGCGACCAAATATTTAAATACATCTCCGCGTCGCGGACTTTCTTCCAGACAGTGATTCATTGAGTGTTTCTCATGTTTAACTATCTAAACACACTCCTAAACATCATGAGATCTTTCCTATCACAAATCACAATCCATAAATTCAAATCCAAGGAAAGTTAAGAGTCAAGGCAAGAGAAGTTCATAGAATCTTCCAAAAGTCTTTTACAAATGTTTTAACTTTTTTTTAAAACTGAGTTTTGAGTTGAGTAAAGAGTAAAGATTGAAGTTCATTTCTTCAAAAGAGTATATCGGAACTATGTATTCCCAAAGAGTAAAATGTTTTCACATTTAAACAAGAAAGGAAACTGAGATTTCCAAAGGAGCCTTTGAGCTAGTTTTCAGTAAAGAGTAATGTTTTCACAATTAAGAAAGAGAGGGAACTTTGATTCCCAAGATAGCCTTTGAGCAAAGTTTTGAGCAATTATCTCAAACCAGAGAAAGAAGTTATGTTTTTAAACATAAGAGCTAGAATTATATTTTAGGAGTAGTATTGAGCACCGATATGGGGGAGAGTTCAGACAACTCATAACCTCCATAAACATGTAACCATCATGGGTAGAAAAGGGTCATACTTTTTAGATGATTCCTTAGTGCTTTTTAGCATAGACTAGTGGATCCACTTAGTAGTCAGGTTCTATACCCCTGGCAAGGTATTGGACGACCCTGGCAGCGTGAGGCAAAATGTTGTATCATCACATAGCTCTTAAGTGATGGTTGTCGATTAGAGAAACTCCCACAGAAGTATTTTGTATTCTTATATACACAAATTTAATTGTATTTTTATATACATTCAGAGTTTTCATTGTATCCTTGCATACACAAAGAGTTACTATTGTATTTCTAAATACATAGAGTTGTTATCCAAGTTTTAAAGCTTTTGTTTATACTGCATTTATTATAATGCTTTATATTAAACTGAGTTCAGCTAAGATGAGTTGAGACCAGGTTTGTTCTTCCAGTTCCCCTTCCAAGTTTATGTCTTGTTTTAGTATTCCCCTCGCATGCTCGTACATTCAATGTACTGATGTCATTTGGCCTGCATCATTTTATGATGCAGATACAGGTAATCAGGATCAACATCCAGCACCTCGTTGATCCAGTCGAGCACTCAGAGTCAGTTGGTGAGCCTCTTTGCTTTCCGAAGGAACCCTTTGGTTATGTTTTGTTTTATTGCTTTTGGTTATTTCAGTTGTTAGGATGATCAAGGGTCTTGTCCCGACATCACTTTTAGTATCTAGAGGCTTCATAGATGGTTAGATATGAGTTCTGTAGTCTTGATATTTAAGTTGTTTGGTTTAAAGACTTGAGTTTCCATTTTGGCTAAGTTGAATGTTATTTCTAAACATTCTCAGTTTATCTATTCAGATAGTTTATTTAAGATTGTATTTAAGTACATTTTCTGTGAGTAAGTCTTCCGCTGAGAGTCTAGTCAGTCCAAGGGTTCGCTTGGGGCCAGCAATAGTTCTCGAGTGATAGTCCCGCCCAGGGTGTAGGCTCGGGGCGTGATAGTTGATTTACCACTAGTTGTAAAACTATTGGTTACAAATGGGTCTTACAAAAAATATTGAAACCGGATGGATCTATTGATAAATATAAAGCTAGACTAATTGCAAAAGATTTTAAGCAACTAGAAAGCCTAGAATTTTTTTATACTTTTTCTCCGGTAACAAGAATTACATCCATAAGACTTTTAATTGCTATGGCTGCAATTTTTTATTTACAAATTCACCAAATTGGATGTAAAAATTGCTCTTTTAAATGGAGACCTAAATGAGAAAATTTATATGGATCAACCCGAGTATTTTGTTGAAGCAGGCCAAGAAAGCAAAGTATGTAAACTTTCTAAATCCCTTTATGACTTAAAACATGCACCAAACCAATGGCATGAAAAGTTTGATTCCTGCATGATTGAAAATAGTTTTAAAACAAATGAGTCTGATAAGTGCATATATCATAAGTCTTGGAATGATTCACATATGATTATTTGCCTATATGTTGATGATTTATTGATCTTTGGCTCTAACATGAATGTGATTGATGAAACTAAAAATATTCTTAGAAGCCATTTTGATATGAAAGATCTTGGTGAGACAAATTTTATTCTTGGAATAAAAATAACAAGAACATGTAATGGAATTTTCCTTGACCAGTCACATTATGTTGAGAAAAAATTGAAAAAATATAACTTTCATGATTGCAGGCATGTTGATACTCATTTTGATTCAAGTGTTAACTTATTTCCTGTTGAAAGTGAAAATGATGTAATAAATCAAAAGGAATATGCTAGCATAATCGAAAGTTTGAGATATGTGACTGATTGCACTAGGTCTGATATTGCATATGCAGTAGGAGTACTTCGCAGGTTTACAAGCAAGCCAGGTAATGAACATTGACATGCTATAACAAGAGTAATGAGATGTTTAATTGGAACAAAAAATTGTGGTTTGTTCTATAAAAAAAAATATCCTACTCTACTTGAAGGCTTTTCTAATGCAGATTGGAACACCTTATCAAGTGATTCATGTTCTACCATTGGTTATATCTTTACTTTGGGTGGTCGTGCTATTTGTTGGAGATCAAAAAAGCAAACTATAATTGTTAACTCTACAATGGAGGCTGAACTAGTTGCTTTAACTTCAGCTAGTGAGGAAGCGAATTGGTTGAGAGATTTATTATTTGAAAAACCTATTCCTCTTATTTTAATTCATTGTGATAGCACTGCTGCGATTGGTAGAGTTCAAAACCATTATTACTATAGTAAATCCAGATCTATAAGGAGGAAACACAGTAATGTAAGATCGTATTTGAAAAATGATACCATTAATGTTGATTATGTCAAATTTTGTGATAATCTTGCAGATCCTCTAACTAATGCCTTAACAAGAGAAAAGGTTTGGAGCACATCGAGGGGGATGGGATTGAAGCCTATAAATCCTTGAGTCATATATGAGCAAACCCAACCTGGGGACTAGAGATCATATAACCAGGTTCAAAGGGAAAAAACTAATCACATGATGACTTCTTGTGAAAAAAATGCACTATTTTTTTTATTCCCTCCCTATGATGCAAGTGTATTTTTTCCTGTAGTAATTTGTGAAGGTTGAGTGGATAAAATTCTTAATGATTATTTGTAGCCTGTATGGGTGGAGTGTTAAACTTCCAGGAGCACTATCGACAGATTTCACCTATGTGAGTGTGGAAGTAGGTCGCTTCCTATGAGAATTGGCTTATTCTCCAAAGCACTCATGAAACTGATAGCACAAGGCCGTAACGTGCTGGCTTTAAACCTCATGTCAACACCTTCACTATTTACTACACCATTATCTTCCTATTCATTGCTAGAAAGACTTTTTCTAGTATAAATAGTGGTGGTCTTCATTTGGTTTAGACACAAGAAAAATATAGAGTGAAAAAGTTAGTCAAAAAAAATAGTTCTTATTAGTTGAAGGGAGATGTTCTTTCTGTGAAGCTTTGGACTGAACTCTTGTCCAGAGGCGTTGAGTTATATTTTGTGATTAGGTTGTTGTATCCTGAAGGGGACAAGTCAAGAGGACTACTGCTGGACCGGTGAAAACCATTTGCTGCAGTGGGCTTGAATCTCCTTAAAGAGAGTGAGATATTTGCGCCTCAGCCTGAAGAAATTTTATTTCTTCATTTTATTTTCAATTGTAATCTTGTAATTCTGTTATTTTGTAATATTTCACTAACAGATCCTCATTTTGTCATTGGTAGCAGTGGATATGGCACAGTATACAAAGGGGATATTAATGGTGGAGAGACCACTTTAGCAGTTAAGCGATCGAAACCAGGATCTAGCCAGGGGGAGAATGAGTTTTAGATGGAAATCAAAATGTTATCTACGCACTGCCATGAGAACCTTCTATCCCTAATTGGTTACTGCAATAAAGGTCATGAGATGGTATTAGTTTATGATTATATGCTTCGAGGATCACTTACTGATCATCTCTTCAAAATGGACAGAATTAGCTCATCTCTCACTTGGGAACAGAGGATCGAGATTGCTATAGGTGCTACATGTGGACTGGATTTCCTTCATACATCTCGAAATGGGGTGATACATCGTGATATCAAAAGCTCAAACATTCTATTAGATGAAAACTGGGAAAGTAAGAATTCAGATTTTGGGTTGTCCAACATGGGCCTGGAAATGAATCAACTACTCAAAGGCACATTTGGGTACCTCGATCCTGAGTACTTCCTGACTAATAAATTGACATGGAAAACTGATGTGTATGCTTTTGTAGTAGTACTATTTGAATTGCTCTTAGGAAGGCGGGTAGTCGATATGAGACTGCTTGAGGAACAACATGGACTTGTAGCATGGGACAAACAATGCATCAAGGAAGGAGAAATTAATAAGCTTATTGATCAGAATCTGGTGGGGTCTATCTCATCAACTTGTCTAAAGGCATTTATAGGAATTTCTGCTAAATGTTTTTATGGTCATCCACAAGAACGGCTTGCAATGTATAAAGTAGTGAAAAGCCTGGAATTAGCATTAGTATCTCAGAAGAATGAAGGTGAAGGTATCATTTAATTTGATGAACACACTAATTAAGTGTAAGTGTGTTGAGGGAAAGACAGGGAACAAGATCAAAGTGTCTGAGTTGCGGGTGAAACATGAGCAAATGAAGCATGAATTGGAAGAAATGAAAGTAACACTTGCAAACAGAGATGTAGAAATTGCTCGCCTAAATGCTCAGCTAGAACCAGGCGGAGATGGATTGACTACTTTGAATGTTCATAATGAATGTTTGATTGTTAAGAATGTTGAGCTCATTATATTTTTTATTTTTTTTGGTTAATTTTTCCTTCAAGAGTAAATACCGCAGTGAGGAATAGCGGTTCCTCTGTTTGTTTGGTCTAATAAAAAGATTATTCATCACCGCAATCACTCTCGCTTAGCTACCACTTGTCTTTGCTTGCTTACTTCTAAAGCAAACCAGACTGAAGACAGTAGAGAAAGACTTTTTATTACTTTATCCAAGCGCATTTTTCATAGTACATGATAATCACTATGGGTTCAACACAATTCAATAGGTTTGGCTCAAGTTAATTTTATATGTATAAATGATTTATTCAAACTCAATAGACAAAAAAATTATGATTTAGAATTCACAAATTAGAAATTTTGGACTCTAGTTTGTATTGTAAAGCTTTTGTGTCTGCTTTATATTTTAAAAGTAAAGAAAAGACCAAAAATCAAGAGTTATTATTAATTTATGGCAGAATGACCTGGGAGGTCATTGTACTTGACTCCATTTGTAAGTTGGACCCTTGTACTTATGACTTTGTGAACTGAATCCTTAAACTAATTGAAACACAATATTTTGAACCCCTTTCTCATCTAATGTGTGTGCGTGTATTACACTTATTTTACATATGAAATTCCACGTATTTATTTAATGACACATATTGTTGTTGTTGTTGTTGTTGTTGTTGTTGTTGTTGTTGTTGTTGTTGTTGTTATTAATAATATTATTATTGTTGTTGTTGTTGTTGTTGTTATTAATAATATTATTATTATCATTATTATTATTGTTGTTGTTGTTGTTATTAATAATATTATTATTATTATTATTATTATTTTAACGAAAAAAGCTCAAAAATACTCTTGAACTATCGAAAGTAGCTCACATATAACCTTAAACTATGTTCTGGTTCAAAAGTACCCTTCCGTTAAAGTATTGGATCATATATACCCTTACTATTAACAGCTGTGTGTTAAGTGCCATGTGGACACCACATGAACGCCACGTGGACGCCACATAAGCACCAAACAACTCTCACCTCCACATAGACTCATAAGACCTAAGTACTAATTTTGCCCTCATTTTTCTTAAGAGATACAATTTCACCCATTCTCATTTCTCTAACACATCATACGATTTCCCCTTTCTCTAATACTATTTCCCCTAGGGTTATACAGATTTCCTCTCGTGGACGTCATTGGATTTCAAAGTTAATTTCGCGGTGGGGTTTCAAAGTGGATTTTCACGGCTATAGGTAAGGCTGGCAGGGGGACCAGGTCGGCCCGCCCCGACCCGCGATCGGTTAGAGAACCAGCTCGCCGAACTCGGTCCCGTACATTTTCGGGGGTTTGGGAAGGGGACCGGTTAGGGGCCGGTTCACCCTTTGGGCCCGGTTGACCCGGCCCGGATGAACCGGCCGGTTCGCGGGATCCCCTAACTTTTTTCTTTTTTTTTTTGAATTATATCCGTTGGGCAACGGATAGTGGGCCCCCAACGGATTTATTGACTGTTTTTTCCCTTCCCCAACACCCCCTACCACCCCTACTTTTAATAATTTACTTTAAACCCTCAAGTTATCATAAATATACTTTAACCCACTTTTAATATTATAAATACCCCTCTATCCTTTATTATTTCTTACAAAATCATATATTCTCTCATCTATTTTTTATATTCTCTCAAGTCTCAATCTTTTATTCCATTCAAGTCTCATATTATATCATAATACATATATTTCAATTCTAAGTTTACATATTATATACCATAATATATATAATTCTCATATTTGCTATCAAATATTGGAGTTCCAAATTACAAGTTACAACAAACTACAAGCTTCAAGAATCGGTTATAACATCTGCTATTAACGCAGACGTTTGGTACATTCGTTTCATAATATTTATATTTTATTTTTCGTCATTAATTTTTGTGTTATTATTATTTTTATATTATATTTTACATACAATTAAATATGAGTTCTAACAAAAAAGATACTGGTAAAGGAAAAGAGAAAGAACCAACTGGCATTAGTAGATTATTTAATTTTAATAAAAAAAAGTAGTAAGGAAAACAATAAGAGTAAATGTGGTGGTACTTCTAGAGTTAGATTTAATACAAATGATTCTACTTATGTTGATGATATTTCTTATGATATTGATTCAAATGCTCAACTCGATCGTGAACTTTTACAACAAATTTATGGTGATATTAATCCTTATCTTGATGAAAATTCAGGTGAAGAAGTAGAAGTTGGTTCGGGAGAAGATGAATTAGAAGATACACCTACTAGTCCGGTGACAAATGTTTCAAATGAAACTACAAATTCAACGGAGCAAAATTCTGGACGCCCACCCCTTATACCTCCTACAAGGGAGAAGGTGAAGTATCAATGCCCTAAAACTTCTGTTGTGTGGCAATTTATGACTTTAGATAAGGAAAATTCTATTGCTATTTGTAATAACTGTAAGCAACCTTTTAAACATAAACAAAGTGGAGGTCAAGGTGGGACAGGGGGCTTAAATAGACATTTGTTATCTTGTGTGCCGATTCAATACAAAGAAGATAAATCATTAGCCAATAGAAAAAAAGAAATTCCAGTTAATAATTTTGATATTAATGTTAATGAATCGGTAGGGGCTTCTAACATGGTTCAAGGAACATTAGATCCTTCTAACCCCGGTGGTCCACTAACACAACGTAAATATAATAAGGAAAGAGATCGTGAAAATTTAGCTAAAATGGTTTTTGTTTGTGGTTTACCTTATAGTTTTCCTTCACATCCCGGTTTTATTGAATATAATTCAACAAACTTATAATCCTAATTATAGAGATTTTTCAAGAAATATTGTTAAATCTGATGTTTTTGTATATCAAGGTAAGCATTATCAATATCTTCGTTGTATGTTTAGCATATTAGATTGTAGAGTGTCTATAACTTCGGACATGGGTCGTAGTGTTAATGGAAGTGATTATTTAACTGTTACAGCACATTGGATTGATCATAACTGGAATTTGCAAAAAAGAATCTTAAGTTATAAAGAATGTGTAGAGAAAAAAACTGGTGCATAGTTAGCTTCAAATATTTTTAGTGTTATAGATTATTACATGCTTATAGATAAAGTAATGTCTGTCGCATTAGATAATGCAAATGTAAACGCTGCTAGTATGTTAAAAACTAGATTATGTCCAATTGATGTTAATTCTTTTCATGTTAGATGTGTTGCACATGTATTAAATTTAGTTGTACAAGATGGTATTTCATTATTTGAATGTGGTTGTATGAAAATTGAATATGTTGTTGCCTGGATTTTTTATGCTAATAGAGCTGCTAGAATTAGGGAATTTAATGAGCGTTATGTACTATGTGATTTGCCACCAAGAAAAATTCCAAGACATATTAAAACAAGGTGGAATTTTTTTTACTAAATGTTTTAAGTTGCTTACGAATATAGAGGACCCATA